>NW_028089248.1:6460176-6517676 GCF_014824575.4 Sturnira hondurensis | reverse complement strand
TCAGATCCAGCCCCATCTCTGCAGTGCCTGTCCCCACCCCTCCCAGCCAGGTCTGAGAGGTGGGTCTGTTTCCTTTGTCTTTGAGGAGGGCACCTGCCTGAGTGACAGATGTCAGTGCCAGAAGGGGCCAGTGTTCACGTTCTCTGGGTGTGTATAAGATGGTTTCTAAAGAGTCTTCCTGTTTTTTTCCTCTTTCTGAAAATTTGCCATTTATACAGAAAAATTGAAATGTCATTTTTATGTTTATTAAAAGCTTTATGAAATGTGATATGCCCATAGAGTTATCTAAAAGCAAACAAACAAACCTTGAACCACACCACATTGGAAAAAACATAGTGTCCTCAGGCAGTTGACGTGAGACAGAGGTGTCAGCCTGCAGGTTAAACGCTGTCCTTTTCTTTTGCTTTGTCCCCTCTCTCCCCTTCTCATTGCTCTCTTGCCCAAACTTCTCCTGCTTCCCTGTGGTGGGAGAGCCTGGTAAAACCAGAGGCCAGAGCAGGAGTCAGCGTGACTCCCAGCATGCCTGCGCAGGGTATGAAAATGTTGCTGAGGACCTGTGACTGATTCTCTCTTCTCCTCTGGTTTAGAGTGGTCTCATGTAGGTGTCCCAGTGCCCAAGGACTGGCTGGACCATACGCTCCAGGAGGGCCTTCTCTGGAGTTCAACTCATTTTAAAATCATTTAAAAATCAATATTTAGCCCCATTTTCCTAGTTTCAGCTCCCTTTTCAGTTTCAACTTAGACTCAGTCCTGAAATTGTTCTGAAACATTTATTATGTATCTTTCCCATGAATAATGTTTCCTCATTTGAAGTAAAGACCAGCTAAGCAAATACTGGCTGATTTGCTTTGCAAAGTTTTTGGCTTCATAAGCTTTTCTAGTTTTTCAGGAAATAAAAGAAACCCTACTCACTAGAGCAGAGGACCTACACCAGCTTATGATGTGGGGAAACACATTTGCCTGGTTTATTCCTTGCTTTTAAGTGACCAAAAAATATTTACAAGATGCCATTCAGTGAATGTATATTCAAAACAGCAGCAACAACCGCAAAAGCAGAGGGTACACTGAGCATTATTTGGGAAGTCATGTCCTGGAATGACTTAGAAAAGTTGATTCCATTATAGTACTTTTAAAAGTTGACATGTGGACATTTTAAACCAGAGGCAAGCATCTCCGAGAAAAGGAAACAGAGCAGTGGAACGAAGCAAAATGCATAGTTTTCCTTTTCTCTGAGAAACTCCTTTGTTTTCCCCTCCGCTGATGTCTGGACCCATTAGAAAAAGGGGGCATTTCTTTCCGTCCAAAATCTCCTTTCCAGTTTGGGTCAGTTCTGAAGGTTTTTTAAGCGGTCCCCATCATTTGGCTGTGGAGTCACTGCACATGTTCCCTAAGTATGGCTGGTGGTCCTGCCAACCTGGGCTGTGCTCCTTGGGTGCCTTGCACGGCTGACCACACCTGGAGTCTGGGCTCTGCATTTTCTCCATGTGCTGAGGACTCACACATTCCCACTTTGCAAAATCACATTATTCTAATGAGGATGCAAATGAAAGGAAAGCTGTGGGAAATGGCTCTAGATGAGTTGCTTGTCAAAAATGTTTTACTGAGGAGGGGTGCTGCAAAGGGGCGGGTGAGCCAAGCTCTCTCGTGTGCCGAGTGGCGTTTTCTGGGGGACTTGCGTTGGGTGGCACGTGGCCAAGTCTGAAGGAAGCACATCTTCATTGATGTGCCTATTGTTACTGGTTCTTATTCATGGTATTTAAACAACTCATGCAGGTTTTGACAGCTTTTCCCTTTTCTTATTTACATAAGACTTTATATTTTGGTAAAATTTTTGAGGACTGGTGGTCCAGGCCACTGGGGGAGAGAAGCAGGGTCAGGACAGGCTTGGACGTGGCATCGGCTGGACTCCCTCAGAGGCTCAGGCCCGGGGAAGGGTGATAAAATCGTTTGTCACCGAGACACAGGAAAGAGCAGTGGCCCTCGGTTAGCCTGCTGGGCAAGCAAAGCACTCCAGGGAGAGCCGGGTGCAGAGCGGGCAGGACGGCAAGAGGGCATTTGCCTGGGCAGCTCTGCATACCTGGCTCTCCTTATGTCCCCCAGTGATGCCTGGCCCTATGCGGCCTGGGGCTTTTATTTCCTACACAGCGGGTGAGAAGTGCAGTGCTCTGTCCCCGTGGTTGACGGCTGGTCATTATGAATACCCGAGGCCTGGCTGTTCATGTTCTTACAGTGCTTTACGTGGATCCCCAGTGCTCAGGCAGTCAGCAGGCACGCCTCCAGGCCGCACTGTCAGGGGTGGAGTCTTTGCAGGGTGGACCAAAGTGATTCAGGTCCCTCTGTGAATACACATGCTGTCAGACATGTAACAAGATGGGTTCAAAAATACAGTTCAGCATGACTCGAAATAAAATAGTCCTGTGAGGACTGCAGAGAATACCCCCGGGGCAGGGAGCGGGTGGTGGATACGATTTGGAGGCTGGCCTTTCAATCAGTCTGGCTTCAGGGGCAGGTGAGGCACCTGCTCTACTCTGGGCATTTTCACTCAGGGGCAGCTTATGAGTGTTCTTATAAGATGTTAATTTTCTTTAGCATGCCATTAGATTGCAACACGTTTTTTTTAGAGAAAGATGTTATCTTTATGGAGTTGACTTATTTGCAAACTTAACATAAGCTTTCAAACCCACAGAAAATATGGCAGTGTGTTTATATTTAAAATAGATTTTTAAAAACCCAGTGAGTTACTGGGAATTTACTTACCACCCAATAATACTGGGATAAAAATAATTTATGCTCCTGTTTTAATTAAAAGTAAATCACTTTTGTAAAGTAACTGGAGCTCAGTCTAGTGGTTAAAACACAGTGGAGTGGAGACACTTTCACTTCCTCTGGGCTTGAGTGTGGACCAGCCGCCCAGTGGGGGCAGGCCCTGGGCTCTTGCTGAACAGCCCTTTGCAGTCCTTACAGATGACACCAAGTCCACCAAAACAGTGTGCACAGTCGCCAACCATCTGGTCAACGTCCTGGGTGGCAAAGTCCCAAGTGCTGGTCTGAGGCGTTGCCAGGTGGTGTCCCAGATAGAGAGACCGCTTCACATGAGAAGGGCTGGCACCTGGGCCAGCGAGGGTTTAGGGTTTTCCGTTTTACCAGAAAAGTTGGGCGTGAGAGGAGAAGCACGCTTTGGGAAGGGTGTGTGGCTGACTCCCTTGGCCACTGGAAGACATCCCGTGCCCACAGACACACTGGAACCACCTCTCGTCCTCAGGGCTGGCCCGTATCCCAAATTTGAGAGGACGGAGGAGATCACAAAGGGGAGGGAGAATGGACACTGACAGCGGTCATGGGAGATACTACAGTTCACAGTCACACAGGCTCCCTGTTCCCTCATCTAGCGTGTGGCTATTGAGCACCTGCTGTATACGCGGTTTGGAGAGGAGCCAGGTGTGTGTGGACTAGAGCAGCCAGGGAAGAGTCTGTGGCTGGAGAGGAGCATTGCTGAGTCTCTGAAGTGTTGCTGGGCATTCTTTGGGGACGTGAGTGAAGTACCAGGAGCATCTCTGTCTTCCAGGGACCACAGCCACGTTGAGTACATGAGGGAAGGGGGCAGCCCTGGGCAGTAAGTAAGCAACAGCACAGTCATCTGTGCACAAGTGCTGACCTTCCGGACGCAGTCGCTAAGGAGATGAGTCGGACCTGGCCTGCTGCCCCGATCACCTGTGTGGGCGTTAGCGTGGAATGCGCGGTGGGGATTGATGCGAAGCGCTGAACCCAGAGTCTGACACCGGGGCTGAACCCTTGAATCGTCTGCACCCTTACTCTGGGATCTAGACAGTGCTCTTGACTGGGGCCTGCTCTCCAAACGGGATATGTCGAGGTCAAGAAGAGGGTGGGAGAATGTGCTTTACAGACTGTAAAGCGCAGTGCATGGCGCAGTGTCTGATCTTGTTCTTGACTCGTCGCTGGTACCAGTTCCTTTGTGATACTTACAAAGGAGAGGTTTTGTGTCTCCCCCAGGACTGAGTACGTGGGTGGACGTCAGGAAACCCACGGTAGTCCGTGGGTGGTAGGTGGATGGATGGGTTGGGGGTTTATGTTGGTTGCTTCCAGAGGTGTCGGAGACCCTTGTAAAATAGTGCCTGAAGATGTCACTTCAGGAGCAGAAAGTCATTTGATTGGACAGTGAACGGACATAGCTACGAGCCTGTATGAGCCATTCTGCTTTCTGCCCAGACGCAGGAGGAAAGCGGGAGGGGAAGAGGGCTCGTTCCCTGGTTTCCCCGCGGGGCACGTCTCCACCAGAGTGTCCCCCTGTGTGATGGCTCTGAGGGTTGTTGCGTTTTCTCCATCCCCCGTTAAAGGCCACCAAAGCGGGTGTGCCTGGCAGAAAGTTTTCACTAAGTCATGTGTGTGCTAGGCCTCAGAGAGGTCACAGACTAACAGATCAGGGGGTGGCGGCTCCTGCGTATGAACCACTTAGGAATTTGAGTCCCTCTTGGAGGAAATCATTAGAAATGACCAAGAATTTGACTTTGGTTCTCACAGTGTGACGGAGTTAGAGGCGTAAGATTTGAATATGGACTTGCCTGCATTAGAATTTTTACTCTATTAACTCTTTGTAACATGGATAAATTGCTTAACTTCTCTGGGCCTCAGTTTTCTTGTTGGTAAGTGCGTATGAGTGATCTCTCTCTAACATCATTGTTACAGACATTTGAGAAGAGTGTATATAAATGCTTATTATTGTTACCAGTCTCACCCGAAAATAATTCAGAAATGGGGTGGAATAGTCAGGAGCTATCATGGCAGAGAAGTTGGTGAACACGGAGGTGTCCAGCCCTGTTCTAGAGTACAGCATGAGGCTGGGAGTTGAAAAACACGTTGGGGTCTTGGGTCTGAGGTGGGGGTTGAAGGGGTTTCTCATCTGTTGCCAGAGGAGCCAAGAAGACTGTTTGAGAAGCCAGGAGAGGAGCAAGCAGAGAAGCGGGCAGCCTGAGACATCACGTCGAAACACTGGGTGGAGAGGGACCTCAACAACCAGATGGTAATTACAGTTTGGAGCGGGGGTGGGGGTGGGGGGTGGGAGGTAAGGCTGGGTGCTGCACGCGTTTTCACTCGTTCACCAAAAAGCAGTGAAGCATCTCCCCTGGGCCAAGTTCTGTGCCTGGGACGTGGGGGAGAATCCCTGGGAGCTCTCTCATTCTAGGAGGGAGGTGTTGGGGTACAAACCAAATAGTTCACCTATGTGACACTGTAGAAACGTCTAGGTGCTGGGGGACGGGGGCCACGGGCTCTCAGTGGGAAAAGAGTTGAATAATTTTCAGTTTGGTGGTGAAGAAAAGTGATATTTGAGCAAAGGCTCGAAGGAGGTGCTGTAGGGAGGCCGTTTAAGAGGCAAGACAGGCGTGCGGGTCGGAAAGAGCGATGCTGGTCCCCAGTGGTAGCCGTAGCGCCCTTCCGGGTGCTGGGAACCAGCAGGGTTGTTCATGGCTGGATGTGGGTGAGGGAGAAGGATCTCTCTGGGGCCGGGAACCGGGGAGGTTGAGGCTTCAGTTGGCTGAGGGGTAGCAGGCTGTGCAGCAGGAAGGTGGGTGAGGGGAGAGGGTCAGGAGCTCAATTTAGGACACGTTAAACGAGGGTGTGAATGGCCATTGGACATCTAAGCCGCATGCCAGGTAAGTGGTTGGATACGTGATTCTGGAGTTCAAGGGAGAGGTCCTGGTTAGGGTTACAAGTTTGTTGAGTTTATCAGCGTATAGGTAGAATTTAGACCTAGGAAAGTAGATATACTAATGATGTATGAATATATAGATATAAAAAGAGGTCCAAGGGCTGAATCTAAAGCACCTTCTCCCCTGAGGTTGAGGGAATGGAGAGGGTTTAGCAAAGGGGACTGAAAAGGCGCAGTCGGTGACGTGGAAGGGAAGCCAGGCGTGGAAGCGCAGTGGAAGCCTGATGGAGCAGTTTCCCGAGGAGGAGGGGGCAGTTAGCTGCTGCAGATTCGTCAAACGAGTGTGGGCAGAGAATTAAGCATGGGATTTGTCAACGTAAAGGCCATTGTTGACCTGGACTCTACTGAGCTGCCTGCGCGTGGGTGCCAAGCGTGGTCTGTTGGGTCGTGTGCAGAAGATCAGAGTTCTGGCCCCAGGTTTGCCATGTTCTTTTCGTGTCTTTGGAAAAGGTACTGAGTCCACCTGAATGTCTTTTTCTGTCACCTGTGAGTGTCAGATGACGTTAAAAACGATTAATCCCAACTGGGGTTTTCATGAGCTGGGTCAGTTTACCTGTTGAGATACAATCGCTAATACTGAAGTGAACAACCTATGCGAAGCTTGCTGTGCATATTAAGATACGTGGAAACAGTGTATTCTTGCTTTTACAAGTTTGTCTAGTTCTCCCTTCCTGCAGGATTCCAGGCTGTGACATGTAGCGGCGTCTTCTGGCGTTAACTAAAATGCAGAGGTCAGTCTCTAATTGCTGCTCTCCTACAAAAACTTACAAATAAAACCCAAAACAGAATAAAATACAAACATAAAGAGAGAGAGAGGGGACATTTACATCGTAGCAAGCAAAACAGCTTACAATTTTTATGAATCACTCTTTCTCTGAGACTTCTGGCCCCTCGGCCTGGCCTGGCCGTCTTCTCTGTTCTTGGCTCTTCTCTCAGGAGGAGCCCACACGGCGGTGACCGGGGTCAGCCAGGGGTGCCGTCGCACCGGGCGAACTCAGCGGCGGCTCTCATCTTGGAGTCCCGCTGCAGGTCTTCAGGACGGCTCTCCTCCAGGGCCGACTCGGCAACCCAGCCGTGCCCACTTAGCACGGAGCCTGCCCCGCTCTTATGAAAGGGGGGCGGCACCTGCAACTACACCGTGTGCATCCAGGGGTCCGTGTTACTTCTGCCTCCTACTCATTGGCCTTCATGAGCCATGAGGCCTGTTCGATTACAAGGGGGCTAGGATGTGTAGGGGACATACGGACTGTTGGGCAGTCGTGACTGTTTCTGCCATGTTCCTTTAAAATCCTTCCATTTCCATGTGCAAAACAAATAATTTCCCCCCAAATTTAGTTTTCAGAGGCCTTCCTTAGCATCCTTCCCTTACCTCTGGCCTCTGTTTGGGTTGGGGGAGAAGATATAGGTGTCACCTTGTTCCTGAGATAAGTTAAACTGACCAAATGGGCCAGGGTTGTGAGTACCCCTGTGAGCACCCTGCAGCTTGGGAAGCGGCTCAGTAGTAGAAGACATTCCCACAGCTCTCACTCAGTGCCGGGGCTTCCCATGCGTGAGTGTGGTCGGGTCGCATAACCTGAGCGTCGGGCACCTTTACTGGCTCCGTGTTGCCGAGCAGCAGACCGAGGTGTGGGGAAGCCAAGGCCTTCCTGGGAAGGCGTCAAAGCTGGGGTGCAGGCTGTCTGACTCCAGAGCCTGCTGGGGTAGACCGTCTCCTGTAGAGAGAAGCCCCGCGTGAGTGTGCCTCTCACTGTCCCCGACAGAGCGTCTGTAGCAGTTCTGAGGATGGAAGCAGCCAGATTGTGGCAGAAAGACCCTGGGAAAGGAGCCCTACTAATAAGGCTATTTGCTTTTTCGCTTTTGTGGGGGGTGGTGTGGCTGCACAGGAAGGTGTGACCAACGTCACGAGTGTCATTACTGTCTGCGTCTCCGCCTCTGGCCTATGGAGAATCCTGCTTCCTTATCCTCGAAGTCAGTGATTCACTCTGGCCAATACAGTGACGTGTCAATTCTGGTGACGGCACTTAGGAGCTCTGTGCCACTTAGTCTGCCCCTTTTATGGGCATTAGACACATAACTTGCTTTGAACTCCTTTCCTATTTTAGGTTGGCGTTTGGGTTCACTTCCTCTGAGCCTGAGAGCCGGGCGGTATGCCGCAGCGGGAGGCTTCTCGGGGGCAGCGCGGGGGTGGCCATGTGTCCGGGTTACACAAGCAACTTGGAACTGGGATTACATTCCTCCCTGAACTCCTGATGGTCTGCCTCTTGGGCCAAAGACCGCAGGTAAAAGCACATTTCTTGGGTCTCTGCCTTGGAGGCAATATTTTCCAGGTACTTTGTTGAAACTGAAGTTGTCAGTAAAATTCATCCATTTCATTTTTAGAGCTTTTCAAAAGAAAAGGACCATCCTGGACTCCTTTCTTATCTCCTACCCTTTACCCAATCGCTTCACAACTGCTTCTCCAGGCACTAGCAGTGATGGTTCCCAAACCTTCATCTTTACCATGACAAGCAGTTTAATATGCAGAAGAGAACTGGAGTTTAGAACACGTCTAAGGTGGCTTCACTTTTATCCGTGTCACTCGGATCAGCTTCAGGGTTCAGTAATGCCGTGGGAATCACAGTCAGGGGGACTGTCTGAGAGGGTTTGTGGCCTTTCATGCACGAGCGGAAACCAAGTCCTCACCGATGCTCCGACCGCCTTCCTAGCTACACTCGCTGGGGCGCTCCTGTTACGTTGCCTCGTGCTGTCCAGAGTTTAAAGCGTAGGTGGTTCAAAGCATATTCTAGAAGCCAAACCGTTTCTCCCCCAAACCCCGTAAGAAATGGCCTTTCAGAAGAAGGGCAGGTGGAGCTGACCTGCCGATGGTTTCTCAGGTTTCAGTCCGAGTCCCTTTCTTTACTCACAAAGCATTTGTGCTTTTAAAGGATCCAACATGTTTGTGAAACTGATGTGGAACAAGCTTGACTCCGAAAAGATTTAGCTTAATATCTGCCTATGCATTTCAGGGCTGGCCATCTGTGGGCTGTGCACTGAAGGCCCTGGCGGTGCACAGCTCGTCACGTATGATATCGGGCACGCAAATGTGACGTGATGCCCATGTACTCTTGAGGGTAATTTGATGTGCCAGCCCGCTCGATGGGCAGAGAAGCTATAAACATAGTTGTCACGAGTGAGGAAGCGCTGGGTCGAAGGCAGGCCGTAGAGGCAGGAAGCAGTGGAACCGTCTCCAGGTCCTAATGAAAGTGTTAATTAGTGTGTTACGAAATTTGTGGCAAGAGCAGCCCCTCCACCAGGCCCCCCGTGATGCTCTGGTCGTTAGCCACTTCTGTCTCTTGCCCCGGCTCCTCCGGCTCCCTTTTCCGGTTGAGGCAAGTCCAGGAAGCGGGGAGGCAAATGAAATTATGCACAGAAGGGGGACTTTCGTGGGGCCTTTGCTAAAGAGAGAAGGCCAGCAGGGCACATGGCTGTCTGATGTTTCTAGGAATAAGTACACATTTAATCTGCATAATCATTAATCTCTCTTTATGTAAAAATGATTAGTAAATAGGGTTTTTAAGCAACTGTTTAGTTTACACATTGGCATCATAGATTAACTTATTTCTAAAACACTTGATTTTATCACTCTGCCTAATGATTTGTCACATGATTTATTGGGTAATATGATAAATCGTGTGCGATTTATTGTTTATCCTATAAAGAGTGCAACAATTCATTAAACAGTGACGAGACCCAGCCGTCGTGCGGGCAAGCCCACCTTGTTGGCTGCCGCGGAGCGGTGCCGACGCTCCCCCAGGAGTGCAGCAGCAACTTCCGGGCCAGGGTCACAGCGGGGGGCAGTCAGACCGCGCTTAAATGAAATAGTTTTAGAAAATAATGGGGTAGTCGTAATCTTATAGTCTAGCCATATTTATTTTATATGGAAAAATAAAGTCTAAAGTCTGATGGGTGTTAAATCTGTGAATTTATTTGTGATAGTAAATGTGGCATTCTTTGTTACGAAGGCATTAAACTTAATGGCAATGTTTCATAATACTGCATGGCAGTCGTGTTTCCCTTTCCCTGGCTTTATTTCAGGTCCGAGCACCTGCTGAATGGCTCTTTGGGATGCTCCTGGGTGTTCTTCAAGCTCAGAGGACATCTTGGGGTGTGAGGACCAGGTGGCAGGCACAGAGCTGAGGACAGAGCCGGCGCCAGGGTCCAAAGCTAGGTCCTGACCTCTGACCTCGAACTTCCTCCTGGGGACACAGGCACCACTTTTAGGAGAAGAACTGACCACTCATTTAAGAGAAGTTTGTTCCCTGGGTGTTAAGACCACGAGAGCTACACCTTTCTCTGACCTCGTGGGCAGAGATCAAGCGTTGCCTGGCTGATCGGAGCCTCGCGTCCTCCCGTCTCTCGATTCTTTGCTCCCCCTTCGTCTGTGTCCGTGTTTTGTTGACTCAGCTTCCAGTCTCCCTCCAGCAGGAGGGCAGAAGCCTCTTCCCTCTACTTCAGAACTAACGCTCTCGCTGGGGAGTCTGTGTGTCTCCCATGCAGCTGACTCCGTAAACTCCGGCAGAGCGGGGAGCCCGGACTCCCCGGAGTGTGTGGGTCTGGGCACAGAGCCCCACAGGGGCCAACCAGAGCTGGTTTGTGGAGCAGGCCTGGAGCTGCTGGTGGCCACCTTGTCCTGACGACACAGAGAAAGTGCCCCTGGGAATGAGGCCTGCACAGGGGAAGAGTGGAGAGACCTGCCCCTGGTGTTAGCTGGGGCGTCACCTGGTGGTGATTAGCACAGACCACTTAGGTGAGTCCCCAGGCCCAGCTCTGTCAGAAGCAAGATACCTGCTGGGATTTTCCTGTCCTTGTTTTCTTTTTTTTCCCCAAGCCCCAGTGTGACAGAGATTTACAATTGTAAAGAATCTTAGGGACATGCTAGCTCTCCCAGAAGCCAGGTCTACACTGTCCCATCAGGAAACTTCTCATTTCACCCCCAGTTTCCTTCCTCCTCCTGCGCGGTGGCTTGTGCGCTGTGGACCCCTGAGGGGGGAGCCAGCAGAGGTGCCCTGGGCTCCCCCCCCACCTATATTATACCCTGGGCTTCCGCGCTAAATTGAAGTTAAAATCAGCCGCGCTGTTGTAAATGCAGGTTTGTAGCACCGCCCGTAGACTCCGAGCCCCTACAGGGCAGGCACAGTACACTGTGGATTTTATCCAACCATGACCCATTTATACAGGGCAGGTCCTCAACAAACATGGACTCATTCTTTGATTAACTGGAGGCAAATGAAGATCATCTGAGTGTGTTTATTAGGCTGTCAGGAGGCTAAGCAGGCCTTCAGTAGAGGCTGTTTTTGTGCGGAGGCCGTGTGGTTAAAGATGGCTACACGTTCTTTGCTCCTCCTCCCATGGGCTGTGGAGCCCAGGTTCCCTCCCCTGGAGTGTGGGACGGCCTTACCGATTTCCCCGGTCAGTAGATCACAGCAGGAAGGGTGTTCTGGCCTATTCGTTGCTAGACCCTTGTAGCTTTCTCCTGGCCCTGTTACGGGGCTCGCCCTGGAGGGAGCCAGCCCCCCGGGAGAAGTCCGCATGTCTCAAGGCCGTCGTGCTGTGGGGAAGGCCAGCCTCGCTGAGCAGACTGGCCGCAGGAGGGGAGGCTTGACCAGCCCCAATGATCATCTGACTGTAACCGCATGAGAGACCGTGAGTGAGAACTGTCTAGTCAGTGACAGAGCTGGGGAGGTAATGACATCCTGCTCTTAAGTTTGCCAAGCAGCAGCAACCAGAACTGCCTGTGGCAGATGTGCCGCGTGGGACTCTCCAGTGCATTGGGGACTTTGAATCACAGGACCTCTAACTCTGTTACCTTCAACACCCTGTGGCCCCACATAGCTTTCGAGTTTCTAGTTTCTCTTAACGTTCTGGCCCGAACACTGGTTGGGAGAGCCTGTTGCAATAGAAGGACCCCGAACTCCAAGGGAAAGCACTTGTGTCCTGCCCTTTCTCTGCCATGAAAGAGCGGGGCATCCTTGGGAAAGTGTTTTTTTCTCTCCTCCTCTAGGTCTCAGCGCATAGTTCTCAGTCGCTGTGTCTCTTCCTCCTGAACCCCCTGAACCTTTCATGTAGCCTGGGTCTCCACTTTCTGCCACCCAGTGCCCTTCACCCCATTTTGTTCTCTTTGTAGCACTTGGTATGACCTTGAATCTGGGGTGGCCTGAGTGATCTGCTCGAACACATTGTAGCAGAGCCCTTGACCTGAGGTTCTGGAGCTGTGTGGGGCGCAGAGTCCCCTGAGCACTGATGGACATGGAGAAACATTGTTCCGGTGGCCGGTCAGGCTCCACCCCCTCCCCCACTCGCTGTGGAGTGCCCGAGAAGCGACATGACATCTGGGGTGCCTTCTGGCTCGGGCAGTCCGAGATCTTAAGGTCTGAAGATTACAGAGCTCGAGACGGGCCAGGGGCAGGGGGTCGTGTGGCAGACAAGGAGTTGGAGCGTGGCCTCAGCAATCCCGACCTGCAGACGTCTTCTCCTTGGGAGATGCCAAGAGACTTCAGGGGCTCCCCCAGGGCGCTCATCTGGCCAGACTGTAGTGTTTGGGGGACATCTTTGGCCAGTTCTAGGCCCCTCCACCCCTGTGGAGCCTGTACATTTTGGAGTGTGTGTGTGCCCCATCCCTCTTAATCCTCATAAAATAGAATTTGCCAATAGTGTCACCTTGTAATTACATTTGCTGAACTCATTCTGCCTGTGTGTTGGCTCTTTCCCATTATGTAGCTTCAACCTTTATAATGTTACCAATTGACACCATAATTAGTATAGTTTACTGCGGCACTGATTATGAGGGCCTCCTTGTCAATCAGCCTCTGTTTGTTTTCTTTGCCTCTAAACCTTGGCTAATTTACAGGGCACGTGGGTGCAGGGCTGTGTGTGTGAGAGAAAGGTACACCCCCGCCTACTTGCACTTGACCTCCCAGGTCTTGAGTGGTCACTTTGCTCTCAGTCTTAGGACGTAAAGCTCTTAGCCAGAGGTCGGAAGGGAGGAGAAGCACCTTCAGCCCGTGTAGAGGGTCAAGGCACTGGGTGCCACCCCAGCCTCCGCTCTGGGGCCTTTGGCAAGTCGCCCGAGCTCTCCGGCTCCATTCCCCCACCCAGCTCTCCTTCCTGCCCTACCTGCCTCCAGGGGCTTCAAAGAGCTAACAGATGTGGAAGAGCTTTTGAAATAAGCGTGCCGTATAAATTCAAGGTGTTTGGGAATGGTTTTCTCATAAACCTGCCAACACTATCTTTTTGGAAAAGACAGAAGTCACAAATCCACTCTCGTTTTAATTTTCCCTGGTATTTCCTTAGCAGATGGTTCAAGAGCTGCTTGCTGTGTGTCCTCTGCACCGGCACCCAGAGGCTGACGCCTTCCTTGTAAACCCCAGGCACCCTGGCCTCCCTGCAGGAAGGGTCTGGCTTCCCGTGCTGGCCCCAAAGGTCCTACTGCGGGGAGGGCATGCACCCTTCTACCCACCCTCAATTCCTGGCAGTCAGTATAAGGAGGCCAGGACTGTCTTTCCGGGGCTGCTTCCCTCACCCTCCTGGGGGTGTGGGGGAACTTCCCTGAAACTCGGGGCCTCCTCCACTCCTGCACCTTGTGGGGAGCACAGCAGGCAGGGCCCAGCTTGCCTTCCAGGAGAGGGAGGACCCCATCCTTGAGTTCCTAGGTCTGACTCTATGGAATGTAAGGTGGGTAGGTCACTGCTGTGTGCCTGTCTGCCCTGAGCACCCAGGTTCCCTACATACTGACCCTAAGTCTGGGCTTGAGCAGTGGGGAGAATCAGGGTTCAGTGATAACTGAGGGTCAAACCTTATTTTTCAATACAATTCAAGCCGTAAATACTAAGTATTTCTCTGCTTCTTGGCTCCATTTATCACTTAACTCAGTCTCAGGGTGGGATAAAGATCGCAAGATGGTTCAAGTTGAAATACCTTAGACCTTTAATTTTACCTGCTTCCCAGGTAGCATTTTGGGGGACAGTTTCCTACCAGGGCACAGTCGGCTCTGATGCCGTGTGGCGGCCCCGGCACTGCAGACCCATGTGCTGCTTGTGAAACGTCCTGCTTGCTGCTCAGAGTAGGGCTGTTCCTCCGTTTTTCTAGAATTCTGTTTTTCTTTTTCCCTTTAGCTCATGTCTCCCTGGATACCTGATACAAATTTCAAGGGTCAGCCTTTCACACTTGTCATGGAGATAATTCACGTAAGATCTCAGCCTGCCTTCCAGAAATGTGTGCCAGGTTCCCGCCGCCCTTTGCTGTTCCTCTGACAATCTAACGTGCACTGCCACTTAGATGTTACAGAAATGCCTACTGTGTGCTGGCTGTGCCCCAGGACACCGTGAAGCATGTGACATGGTCCCTGCACCTTCGGGGACTCAGACTGGCTGACCAAGGCCCGTCAGAGGCTTCACAGGCCTCTCAAGTCCCATGTCCAGCTCTGTGCATGAGAGTGAGGGTAGGGGAGCCAAGTGCCCTGGCTCTCCGCACCTGTGCTCAGGGTGACCAGTGTTCCTGCATCCCCACCCCTGTGCCCCGGTGTCCCTGGCCAGCCCTGCCTGGATCTGCAGCTCCCTCCTCTGAAGGGTCCGGACTTCTCCCTCTAATACCTCAGTCCTCTTCATGACCTTCCTTGGTCCTGCTCTCTCTCCAGGGCATCCCAGTGCTCATTTGGGGAGCTTGGCAAGTCGGAAATGTGGGAGTCTTAGCAGAGGTCAAGTCTACCTTTTAGAGAGATGGAGGGAGGCGTTTTGTACACATCAGAACAGATTTAAGCTCCCAGCAGATGCGCATGTAATGTGGCTCATGCTAGATTACCCTTGCTTAAGTTAGTCTGTGATTTAGCATTCCTGTTTAGCTGCGGAATTCCACCGAGGATACTGCTGGGTCCCAAATCTTGTCAGTGTAATTGAGCATAACATCTTTTCAGGTTCGTATTTCAAAAGATGCATATCTCCTTTCTGCCATTTGTTCTCTCCGAGCTGTTTAAAACTTTTAGCTTGCCCCATCCCGCTGAAGGAATTTGAGTTTTAGGCTGATAATTTATGTTTATGCTGAGAACGCGATTTCCTTCCTGCGTCCAGAATGATTAATAGACTTCTCTCTGTAAATTAATGTGGGAGAGGGTATAGGTAAATTGCCAACCAAACAGAGGACTTCTCTTTGTACCAGTGATTTCTCCAAGCCCTTTCTTCTTTGTGTTCCCTAAGGGTACAAGTCACATGGACCGTGTGCCTTCTGGTGGCATAAGAGGTCCTTGCCCTTTCTCGTACCTCCCGACAGCTCCCTTGTAGGAGCAAGAATCAGCAAGCCAAATCCCGCCAAACCCAGGCTGCCTCCTGTTTTCAGATAGATGGCCTGTGAGCAAGAATGGTTTTAAATTTTTAGGTAATTGAAAATGCAAGAGAATAATAATGTTTTGTGACATGTGAAAGTTATATGAAATTCAGATTTCAGCATCCCTAAATAGAGTGTGGTTGGAGCAGAGTCACATGCATCAGTTTGTGTATTGTCTGGCTGGTCCTGCTCTTGACAGCGTAGTGAATGGTTACGGCGGGGGCCTTGTGGCCTACAAAGCCTGCAATATTCGCTATGTGACCCTTTGCAGAAAGAGTTCGTCAACTCCTGTGTTAGAGAAAGAATGAGAGTTCTCTTGTGCCTCAGGTGGACGTGGCGTTTTGGGATGTCTGTCCTGCAGTTACTCATCTCTTGATAGCTACATCTTAATTTCCCTCACTCTCAGCCCACATTATTGGACTGGGTTTTGTCTCCCCCCTCTGTGTGGCCCCACCCACAGAGGGAGCCCAGGCCTTGGCTGAAGCCAGTCAGTTCAGCACACTCCCCCCAGGGCAAAGTGATTGGTTCAGGAGGGTCACTCGAATCAAATGAACCAATCAGGTCTGTGCCAGGACTTCCGGGAGAGAAGTAGGTGCTGCTTTTGTAAGGTGTATACCAGGGTGTGCAGAGAAGGGGCAGCTGCAGGCATCTCGTGACGATGAGGCGTTGATAAGGGAGTCAGAACCAGTGGCTTTATTTTAGTCCAGAATCAAGCCAGACTGGATGCTCCTACCCTTTGGTTGAGCCCACGGGTTTTTGCTTAAGCCTATATTTCTATAGTTAGTGGCTTGCGTTTGTGTCAGGTGTGTCCCTTAAAATAAAGGTCCTGCTCACAGAAGCCTGCTGATTCCTGCTGACCGACTGGGAAGTCTGCTTATGGCCCCAGGGCTAGCCTGGGGGGCTCTCAGCCCTGGATGAGCCCTGCTTTCGTTAAAGCTAAGATTTGAGTTGATCTCAAAACATCTGGTGGACTTCTCATGCCTTCCCAGGGTGATGGGGACAAAGCTGTGGACAAAGCATGGAGACCTGTGGGCAACTGAGCTGGTGGGGAAGGTCGTTGGCACCACCCGAGTACCAGCCGTCTCTGGACGGGGACAGGGCTGTGCTGACTGTAGGAGGGACATGGTGGTGGAGTGGGGAGGCCAGGGTGTGTTCCTGGCTTGGGCAGCAGCCCTGTCACTTTATGGGCTATAGATCGTCACCGAGTCACCATGAAAGTCGAGGTCCTTCTCAGTGAGAGTCACAAAGCGCTGTCTTTTCGTGGGTGTTGTGAAGAATAAATGAGACCATCCGGGAGAAAGCACTGTGTGAAGCTCATAGCAGTGAATGAGCCCCCAGTGCTGCAGGCTCTGGTGCCCAGCGGGCTGTCGGCCAGCAGGGCTTGAGGGGAAGGAGTGGGCGCCGGCTGGGCCCTCGCAGGCACGGGTGGAGGCATGTCTTCCCCCTTGTGTCCTTCATGCTGCTGAAGGAGAGGAAGTGGTGCCTCTGGGCCTGTTTGGGGAAGAAGGAAGCTGAGGTTGGGGTTCGGTGGCTTGCCTGAGACCTCACAGATGGGACAGCCCCAGCTCTTCCCACTCCTGGTCCAGGCATTTATGGCAGTGCTGCCCCCGAAACAAAATCTGGAAGAAGTAAGAAAAGCCGTGATGGCCCTTCCCATTCTGGACCGGTTGTCGCAGGACATGCATGTCAGCCGAAACATGAACCGTATGTCCTGGCTGCCCTGCTGCCTGCCCACCCACGGTGCCAGGGAAGACAGTGGCCTCTTGCAGGGAGTGTTCTGGAACAGTGATGGTGATGGGGTTCTTCCAGGCACCCGCTATGTCACAGATGACTCTGGGGTTTCACGGGTAATTAAACAGGCCCCAAAACAACATGTGGCTGGTGGGGGTTTAGAAAAATCAGTGCATATGGACTCAATTTCCTTTGTGGCACAAGTGTGTTTAAGCATAAAGGAGAAATGTGCCCGGGGTAGATGAGTGTAGGGCGTCTGAAGGCTCTGATACCCCGTCTAGGGACTTCCTGTGATGCCCGTGACGTGGGGTCCACTCTGGGCCTTTGGTGGACTCAGGGAAGGTCTGTCCGTCTGGGAACCGATCCCTTCATACAACATGCTTCTCAGACATGAGGTTGTGGGGTGAGGCCCTCGTGGACCCTCCTTTTGATTCTTCAAAGTGAGTCCTATTGTGGACGATTCGTGGCGGTGCTTCTGCCCGTATGGAAGAGTGTGAGAAACAGCTTGGATCCCCGAGATGCTCAGAGCTGAGCCAGGGGAGGGGCCCAGGTTACATGAGTGCAGAGGGGAGATTGCACGCAGGTTACACGGCAGCCTGGCGAGGGAGCGCGTCCTGCCCAAGGCCCTCGTAAAGGAAGGCTTCCCATCTGCTCAGAGGAGACAGGGCAGGGAGGGGTGATCGACAGGAGAGGTGGTGTGGCAGGCTAGGGAAGGCCGCTGTGGAGACGGGCAGCGCCGGTGCTCACATGTAATCAAGCCTCTATCTTGCCAGTCAGCAGAACACAGCCCAGCATTTCATGGAGGAAGGTGCTGGAAGGAGAAGACGACATAATGGGGGTGATCAGTTGTCAATGTTCTTAGTCCCATTCAAGGAGCAGGAACACATGGGGGGTAGTGCAAGAAAGTCACCAGGCCATGGAGAGAGTCCGCAGGCCCTGCCCCTGGAGTCAGGATGGGTAACCTGCAGACAGGAAAGCCCCAGAGCCTGCCTTCGCTCCTGAGACTGGGCACATCCTGAGTGAGAGCTCTGAGCCCGAAAGAGGGAGGGGCCACGAAGCCTCACGATGCCCCAGAGTGGGAGCGGCCCGGGTGGGCTCCACCTCCCACCGCAGCTGTTTGTGAGAGCTTAGACACCCTCGTGCAGTCTCCATCACGAGGGAGAGAGGCACAGGGTTGCCCCTGTTCTCTGCTGAGGGGACTGGGAGAGGGCAAAGGGCGGTGTATCCGTGTGACAGCAGAAATTTGTTTACTTGGGAACTTGTTTTCCACAGCCTCAAATAAAAAATGCATCCATTTGCAACAAATGAGCCAAAATTCCCTCTCTGTGGCACATTGGGTTCACTTCAGCCTTGCTATTTCTATTCTGTAGGAAAAGTTGATAAGGTGGTATTTATTTTGGAGGGTTTTGAAATTGGAGGCAACTTGTGGTAAAAGATGAGCAGAAAATTTCTGAGGGAAGTTCCAGATGTCTGGAGCAGTGCCTGGAAAAGAAGTGGGGGTGGGGCTGTTGTAGGGGTCAGGGCCCGAGGTGGTCAATGCATTTCTGAGCTCGGAAGTGGAAGTTTTCTTACTGGCTGGGAAGGATAGCCATGAACCGTCTGTTCAGAACCGTCTTCTCCCAGTCGCTCCAAGGACGTATCTTCCTTAGAAACCATTCAGCACCGCTCACTCCCTCCTGCACGACTGCCATCTGCTGTGATGGCCCTGGAGCCCCAGGAAGCAAGAAGGCCAAGGCGTCCCCCTCATGGGCCTGACCGCTCAGTTGGAGGGCCAGGAGAAGGCAGCAGGAATAAAGGAAAATACAAACGCCCCACATTTCTGAGTGTTCGGGAAGGGCTGAAGGGCAGAGGTTGAACAGGGAGGCCCTGGGAAGGGTCGAACCTCACAGGAACCCGGGAGTGTGAGGGGGAGAGGGTGAAGGGCTTGCCGGGGGCGCGGGCCCTCCTCTGCAGCTGTGGCAGTGAGAGGGGAAGGCTCGAGAAGGGCCAAAAAAACGGAGACGCCCGCTGAGTGCTTCCATCTGCATCTCTGACTGAGTTACGGGGACAGAGGAGGTTTGGGGGAGCTGTTGGCAGATCTCAGCCACGTTGTGGCAAATGAGGCCCTTTGGCCTTTTGGAAAATCCGTGCTTTATTAAAATAAATTGAAAGAGATTGAATCCGTCTGTTCCCTCCTCTCCCCTTCGTCTTTTGAGGCAGGCATGCTCTGCTCACCATTGTTTCGCCTTCAGATAGCTTGCACTGTGGAAGGGCAAACCTGCAATTACCCTGCCCGCGGAAAATGACGGCTGTCACTTAACAGAAAACCTGACTGTTTTCCTTCCGCGGGGTCTCTGCTTCATGCCAGCGCATCTGTCTGTAATCTCCTCAAGTAGAGACTGTCTGAGCCAGCCCAGTGGCAGAAAAATGACAGGGTTGCTGGTGTCCAGATGAGATGCCGGGAGAGGCCCAAGGTTGGTTCCTGGATTGCTGGGCCCTCATCTCCAGACCCCCTCCCACCCAAAGGAGGGGTGTTTTGGTGAGAGGCATGGTCCCTGCCACCACCAGGGAGAGCTCCCACCTCAGGTCTGTCTTGCTCTCAAGTCTCAGACAGAGTGGAGGCTCTGGCCAGCCTCTGGAATCAGTGTCCTGGGAGTCATTTCGTGACTTCGTATGGGAACCATGGGATCGGAGAAAGCTCGTTGGGGAGAGTCTGTGCAGTTGCAAGTGAGAGGGGCTCGGCTCGCCCGTGCTGGTACAAGGAAGGGAGCTTACTGATTGGCTAATCTATTGATTAATGAATGTCCAGAGATGAGGCAGACTCCACACAGGCTTCTCTGGGAGGCTCAACCGCAGCACTGAGGTGCGCCCTTTGCCTTCTGTAAATCTGGCGTCATCACATGCTCAAAGATGGCTCCACCACCAGCAGTGTCCAGGGCGGTTTTCTCCTCCTGTCCCCTGATGGGTCTGGCCAAGGTCAGTTCCAGTCATCAAAAGAATCGCGCTGGTGAGGGCATGTCCCAGTGATCTCACCCAGTCTCATGTGTTCCACCCCAGAACTAAGGGTGGGCTTGGCTTCATCAGAACCATAAGGAGAATTATGGAATCGTTTAAGGAAAATAGCGTAAGTGTAAGCTGTTGGGACAGGACCTGGGGAGGCGGATGCTGGGAGGGCGACGGATGCATGGTCCCCATGTACCCAGAAGGTTCCATCAGAAGGTCTGTTTCCGGTAAGTGGTAGGAAAGGGGGTGTTTTCTTCCCCTGTGATCTGGGCTACCCTGGATGTAGTCATTCTAGAATAATCGGTTCAGAGCGAATGTCAGAAAGCATCTTACTTATTTCAAAGTCAATATAGGGCTGTCCAGGAGTCATCGCTAGGTCACTAGGCCTCCAGGGACTTGGCAGGTGTTACCTTATGGAGCGCCTTAGTACAAAATTGGACCCCTGACCTGGCCTAAGTATTTTGTTCTTCCTTGCAACTGTCTCTCAGAGGTTCTGACTCATCAGGCCTCTCCGTCTTAACTTTGGGTGTCTCTTACTCTGCAGAGACCCTCATTCCACTTTCAGGAAACTAATTTCCTTATTCTTTATGGCAACATAAATCTCCCCCAGGAAGACGCCCTAAACTCCAGGAAGCATCCTAACTCCAGGTATTTTATGCCGCCCCTTCCTCTTCAAACCTACCAGTGCTACATGTCACTCACTCAGAATGTTGCTGGTTCAAGCTCAGATATTGGATGCTCACTGTGGCTCATTGTGCCCTGACAGCCACCATGGGCATGACATCACGGAAGTCCTCAGAGCTGTAAATGGTGCCTTGGATAAAATGGTAAGGCTTGCAATTGACCTGTGGAGAAGAGAGAATTGGAGATAAAAAGGCCTGTCAGAAACCCTGCTATGTAAGCAATACCAACAAGTGGGAACACACCTTCTGTTTATGAATTGAAGGATTAGCATCATTAAAATGTCAACAAAATGAAAAGACAACCCACTGAATGGAAGAACATATTCGCTGGTATATTTGATAAGGGCTTAATAACCAAAATTTGTAAGAAACTTATAAAGCCCAACACCAAAAAGTCAAGCAATACATTTAAGAAATGGGCAAAGGACCTGAATAGACACTTCTCCAAAGAGGACATACAGATGGCCAATAGACATATGAAAACATGCTCAATGTCACTAATCAGAGAAATGCAGATTGAAACCACAATGAAGTGTCACCCCACACCTGCCACACCTGTCAGAATGGCTACAATCAATGAATCAACAAACAACAACAAGTGTTGGTGAGGGTGTGGTGGAAAGAGACCCTTGTGAGCTGTTGGTGGGAATGCAGACCGGTGCAGCCACTTTGGAAAGCAGTATGGAGTTACCTTAAAAAAAAATGAGTGGGACTGCCTTATGCCCAGCAATTCCACTTCCGGAAATACATCCAAAGAAGCCTGAAACACTAATTTGAAAGAATATATGCACTCCCAGGGTCATCACAGTGTTATTTACAATAGCTAAGATTTGGAAGCAGCCCAAGTGTCCATCAGTAGATGAATAGATTAAAAAAGCTATGGTACATTTACACAATGGAATATTGCTCAGCTATAAAGAGAGAGAGAGGAAGATAGATAGATAGAGTGAAGGAACTCCTACCCTTTGTGACAGCATGGATGGAACTGGAGAGTATTATGCTCAGTGAAATAAGCCAGTCAGAGAAAGACAAGTACCATATGATTTCACTTACATGTGGAATCTGATGAAAAAAAACCCTAACAAAATAGAAATAGACTCATAGATCCAGACAACAGACTGACGACTGTCAGAGGGGAAGGGGGTTGAGGCTGCATAAAAAAGGTGAAGGAAGTAAGCAAAGATAAAAAGAAACTCATAGACACTGATGATAGTGTGAGGGGGACCCCCCCCTAAAACCGGATTTATTTATAAAAAATTCTGTATTTATTCTTATGTTTAAACTTCAGTCACCTTCAAAGTACTCTCCATTTGATGCAGTACACCTTTAGAAATATTTTTTCCACTGCTCAAAATAGTTTTTGAATTCATCAATTTTGACGCCTTTTAGTGCTTCTCTGTTTTTTGTTTCACTTCTTCCACACTGGCAAAACGTTTCCCTTAGGAATTTTTTGCATCCAGGGAAACAAAAGAAAGTTGCTTGGGGCAAAAATCATGTGAATAGGTTGGGTGGGACATGGGAGTCTTGGCAGGTTTTGCTCAAAAACTGCTGAACACTTAGCCCAGTGTGGGCAGGTGTGCTCATCAATGACCCATCATGACATGAGCAAACATGTTGAGAGAATCTTCAAAAAATTTTTCACTGAAGCCGAATGCAGCCTCTCACAACAAAACCAGCTGGTGCACTGCTGAGATGGAACACTCACCGAGCAGGGGAAGCCTGTACTACAAAGGTGCCTGCCCTCCAGCAGATAGTTCTGTTTTTGTGGGTCTCCCCTTGTATGGTGATGTTCAGAAGAAAGGGGGGTGGGGGAGTGGAAGAATAGGTAAAGTGGAGATAGATGGTGATGGAAGGAGACTTACTTGGGGTTGGTAAACACAATACAATATACAGATGATGTATGCATTATAGAATCGTACACCTGAAACCTCTAATTTTATTAACCAGTGTTACACAAGTAACTTCAATAAAAATAAAAAAGAAGAGTTATTTACTTGGCCTTTGTAAGTTTCAGGGGAAGTTGATAAGATTTGGGGAGACAATTTTCTGATGCAGTTTCTGTCTTTGATCTCTTGGCCTTTGCAAAGAATTGTTTTTGGTGGATCTGCCTCTAAACTTTCAATGGAAAAGAGGGATTTTCTTGTGTTTAAAGGTGGGTATACTGTCTGTCTTTCTGTCTTTTTGTCTCCCTGTCAGATAGACAAAACTTTGGTCAGAAAGTAATTATATCAGAGCTAGCTACAAATACCCAGGGGGAACACAAAACCAAACATCCCAACATGACAACAAAGCTGGAATGAGCTTAGGGGTAAGGAAGACTTTTTTTTAAAGAGATCTTTTTGACAAATAAAAAGTCTTCAAGGAAAACACGGGGAATCCTTTTGGGGAGTCATTATTATTTCTAAAATTATTTTTATGCCTGAATTAACATCAGCATGTTACTATCAGAGGCTGGGGTCAAATAACCTTTAGGGGTTACTTGCATCTGTTAAGTTATAGAATCTGAAGAAAGGAAGATGAAGCTCATATTCTAGAGATCCCTGGAACAGATTAGAGTCACTGGAAAATGGAAAACAAATCAACTCCATGAGCGTTAATGAAATGTGGTATTTATTGGGTATCTGCTCTGCATCCAGAGCTACTTGGAGTAAGTGGGAGGGATGGCAAGGTCTCCACCGCCCAGGAATCAGAGCAAATACTGAGTGAATAAGAGCCCACATCAGGCTCTGACCTAGAGATGTGGTGGCAGACGAAGACAGACGAAGCACTGGATTTCATGGGTCTTAAACCCTAGAGGGGAAGGAAGATTATTTTGAAAGACCTTCGGGATGCGAGAAGAGGGCATGTTAGAAGAAGCTAGGCCTCATACAGAGTGGGGTGAAGGGTCCTCCCAGGAAGGCGAGGGCTGGATTGAGGCTGAAGAATGAGTAGGCCAGTTGGGATGTCAGATCAACATAGGGCAGCGAAGTTGCCTCTAAGGGGGAGTCTCGTAAACCATTACAATTTGCCTGTGGGCTTCACACCCTCTCTCTCAGTATTAAATAAAATTATGAGAGGACTGTCAGAGTTTAAAGATGCATGTCTTTAAACATGCATTTCTGGTCTCCACGTGTTCGCATTTGCCCCTTCACTCTGCTCCCAGATCAACTACAGAGATCCTCAACGTGCATCCTGCTCCCCTCACTCACTCCCTTCCCACCACGCTGAGAACAAAACTGAACATTGCTCCACGGTCTGCTTCACTTAGTCTGATAGTAGACACCTCTTGAGGAATTTCTGCTTCACTTAGTCTGATAGTAGACACCTCTTGCTAAGAATAGGCACAGATTTGAAAATTAAATACTGTATATTAGCAAAACTCCACCTATTCCTCCTAATTACGGGGACAGTTAACTGCTGCCAAAAGGTCCAATAATTTGTAATTACTGAAAAATTAAAAAATGAAGTTAATTAGGCCGCTACACATTTAAACTCATGAAAGGCAACCAAACTCTTAGAAATAATTCTTAACTGTGAGTATAGTTATCGTTAAAAATAAATGTAAGATAAACAAATTTTAAAAAAATTTCTTTAATTTTTTTCTCAAGGTTCAACCATGGGCATGCTATTTAAAAACTTTAATAAACAGGATTAGTTCCACGTTAAGTTCTTTATTTATTTATTTATTTATGAAAGCCAGCAAAATATTGGTATTTAAACTAGGCAAGTATATCACAAAAGAGAAAAAACAAAGCCAAAAGCATAAGCCATCTAACTCAGGGATATAAATCTAAATTCTTCAATGTTAAAATATTCAAATTTAGTACCATAATAAAAATGCTCCATGGCCAAGAAAACATTTTAGAAAATTGATTCAATATTACAGAATCTGTTAATATATTTAATCACATGAGTAGAACAGAGGAAAATAAAAAACATATTTCCTCAGTTGCTGAAAAAGCATTTGATAAATTTAAAAAATTATTTCTGTTAAAAGAATTAGATTAGGAAGATGCTTTTGGAGCTTATAAAATATTTTTTGCTCACTTGTCACTCATAACAATTAGAAATTATTAAAGCTAAGAGTCATAAAGAGTGACAGTTATTAGCATTATTAGTTGATATTATTTGGGAGATACAGCCAATGCAATTAGACAAGAAAAAGAAATAAAAGACGTAAACATGGAAGAGAGGGAACCATTGTCATCAAAAAGCAGTAATCAGAATGGATATGTGCAGATAATTCTGGTTTGAATCAACACAGGTTCAATCTTGTCTAATTGGAGTTTGTCCTTCAGGGAAGACAGTTTGCAGAGAGGCCCTGCTCTGCTCATGATGGGCTGTTCTTCACACAACATCCCCTTTGTCCAGACCCCACACCTACTTTGGTCAGGCTGCTCTCCTGACCACCCATCGACTGGTTTAGATTACTGATTAAAACCTTTGTTTTATTTCTAGTATAAACATTTAACACAGCAGCTCTCAAGTGGAAGTGGTTTTCCCATCTCCCCAGGGGACTTGTGGCAAGGTCTGGATACAAGGTCTAGTCAATAGGAATAGAGCTGTGAGGAAAACAGGAAATTCCTATATGGAATTTTTGTTATAATGGGATACATATGCAATGAAGAAGATTAAAATATATAATATAATGTCAGATGGTAATGAAAATCAAAGCAGGATAAGAAATAGAAAATTATGAATATGGGCCAGTGGAGACTGAGTGGTATCTCAGGAGAGGCTTCACTGAGACAGGGCAGATGAGGAAGTGAGGGCAGGGAGCCCTGCGGGTACCTGTGGGAAGAGTTTACCACATGAGCGGCAGCAACTGTAAGGGCCCTGAGCTGGGGCTGTCGTAAGGGGCAGGGGAAACAGCAGTGTGAGTAATGTTGAAGCCAGGGAGCCAGAGGAAAGTGGAGAAGAAGACACTGGGAAGTGTCTTGGGTCAGGCTGTGTTTCTCTTTGGAGACCGTGGAGCAATGTTCAGTTTTGTTCTCAGCGTGGTGGGAAGGGAGTGAGTGAGGGGAGCAGGATGCACGTTGAGGATCTCTGTAGTTGATCTGGGAGCAGAGTGAAGGGGCAAATGCGAACGCGTGGAGACCAGCTAGAAGGCATTGAAGTCACCAAGGTGAGAAATGTGGGTGGTTTGGGCTTGGAGCATAACAGGAGATGATTGCAACTCCAGACAGTTTTTGTTAGTGGGGCTCTGAGATCTGCTGGTGGGTTAGATACGAAATACTAGCGAAGGCAGCGGGCTAGGTGACTGCAGTGTTTTCTTCCAGGGTAACTGGGTAGACAGAGTCTCCACACACTGAAATCAAAGTCTGGTTTTGGCTGTATTAAGTTTGTGAAATCTATTGTTCATACAAACAAGTGGAGTTGTCAAGAAGTGGTTGGTTGTAACAAATTTAGAAATCTAGGAAAACTTCAGGGTTGCGATGTAGATTTGGTAGTTTCTTCATAATAAAATCTGTAGGTGTAATTTATTACACTAACAGAGTAGAATAGCTGTCCAAAAATGTTAAAAAACTCTACCCTCATGTGATGGAAATAATAAGCTTGGGATAGAAATAAATGTGAGAAAAGTATAGCCAATGTACAAATTATTACTTAAATGTAAGTATTTCTATTAAAGATGGGGACCATAAAAATGCTTCTTATTATCCAACATCTTACTTGATATCTTAGCCAATTAGCAAGGGAGGAAAGAAACAAAGTTGAGAAAAAACAAAACTATCTTTACTTGAAGATAATATGATTAATGTTTGAAGTAATCCAAGAGACTCTATTAATCATTGAATAATAAATTAACAATCCATTAATATTGATATAAGATTTCAGCAGGGTGGCCGGATATAAGATTAATATAATTAATTAATTATTAATAGAAGTTAAAAACTTTCTTATACTCCAGCAGTAACCAAGTACAACGCACCTTATTCAAAATAGCAACAACAACAGGAACCTATCAAATACTGTAGTTGAGGATAAATAAATGTAACAATAATTACAATAAACCTCTGTGGAAAAAATCTAACATTTAATAAATTAAGATTTGAATGGAAGATTACTTAATGTTTATGACTGGGAAGCCGTTTTTTAAAGATGTTGCTTCTTCCTAAAGTTATCTAAAAAAATAATATAACTCCAGCCAAAACTGCAGTGACATTATTATAGAAACCAATAAGCAAACTCTAAAATTTAAATAGAAGATAAATGCTTGTGGGTAGACATGTAGTTTTAAGAAAGTTATTTGAGATGGACTTTGATTACCTGATATCAAATTTGCAATGCTTTAGTTATCAAAGGATTGATATGTTGCTTAAGAATATACAAATAGATAGAATAGACTGAAAATTCCAGAAATATACCCTTGCATATCTTGGGGTTATGAGGTACACTAATGCTCGAGATGAGTAGAGATAGAGTAAAGGTGTGGTCGAGAAAGTGGGAGAGCTGATTCTACGTGTTAGAGACCTGATTTAGAAAAGCTACAAAATGAATTTAAGATATATTAAATGCCTAACACATATACACAGAAATAAAATTGTAAGCAGTTCAAAATGAATTATAAGATTTATTTCAATAATTATAAAAATATAGAAAAGATGCATACATTTGAAATTATTAAAGTTTTAAAAATGCATATTTCAGAAAACATCTCAAAGGTGAAACTGGGAGGAAATATTTCCATCAAATACACTGAGGATATCTGTCAAAAGTACACAAGAATGTTTATAAATCAATAAGAGAATTCAAGCAATCTAGTAAAAAAGATTTACAAAACGTATTTAAATAGTTTAAAGGAAGTTAATCAATTTGAAGGGCAAAGAGGAAACTGCCCATTATTGTATTTCTGGGATTTACCGTAGAAAATATTTAGAAATTAGCGGAAGAAGCCATAGCCAACCTCAGTTACTGCAACACTGTTCCTAAGTAGGGCCAAAAGCCTAAGTAGATGAATAATGAGCACTCGCGGAAAGCCGTCCAACAAAGCCTAGTGTGGGACACTGTACCGTCTTTTTGAATGTCAGTGCGAGTTTTCCAGTGTTTCATGTAACTGGCACATTAAACAGTGTGACTGGTGATGTGATCAATGGCAACTTATTTTTGTTTCCTGGTGTCCCTATAAACTTTACTCAAGGGGGCATTTTTCCCTCCCCTTGGGTGAAAGTCACAGCAGGCCACAGTCTTGCCTGTGTACCCTCCAGTGAAGGATCGTCAGGGGACAGTGTGTCGGGGACACTGTCACTCTAGGGTAACAGCTTTTTGAGGAGAAAATTTCTTTATGAACATTTTTACTCTCTTCTTTCCAGACCCTTAAATATTAATCTGCAAATGACAATATGAGGAGTTGTGGAACACATTTTCCTTTGTGGAAGTCTCCCACTCCAGGGGGTGGTCTGTGTCACGTGGGCACCTCAAGTGACATCAAATCTATAAGAAACTCACTTTGACAATCTGTTGCTTTTAAAAAATGTTGAGGATTGTTCCAAATTTTTCTTCTATTTAAATCAGAATCTCTTCTCCATATGCCCAGCTTAGGTGCTGCCTACCCCACAAGTTTTTTCCAAACCCTCATCAGAACGAACCTCTCTTTCCTCTTGCATTTATTTCTTTATGCATTTGATATGCCCATATTATCACATTTGGCTTGTTGCATTTAATTAGTTCCATGTGTGTCTTTTCCCCTCCGAACTGTAAGCCTGTAGAGGGTGGAGGCCGAGTCTGACTCAGTTAGATCTCCTTGACACATGTCATAGCCTTACGCCTCAACAAATACAATTTTCAGGAATACTTCTCTGACCTCCAGCCTTGGGTCAAGGAAGGGCTCAGGAAATCATTTTTCTTAAGTGTGAGTGTGAAAGAAGATTGAATGTTTTTAACCTCCACCCCAGTCAGGAAATGGAACACTTCGTATTAGCATACACATTTAATAAGTGACAAGTAACATCCAACACAACATATTACATGTGCAATGTAGCATGTGCAAAGCTGAAAATGATTTTCCTGAGTTCTGGGCTCTAATCAAGTTCTCTAATGTTGCATTAACATGGGTCCTTTAGCTTAATAGATCCTCTGATATTTCTTAGACATTGAAGAGATGGAATAGACTCAGCCATACCCTAGCTTTGAATGCATGCGACAGATTTCTCCCTGAAACTTAAGGATATCGTCCAACGCATGATGTGGATTCCTGGGCTCACGCCAGTGAGGAAGAGTCCTTTCAAAGGCAGACGAGACCTGCTTCCCCCATTTGATATGTGTCCCTGTGTCCAAATGGGTCACTTCTTCCTAACTCATCTCAGAAAAATGGGCCTGTCAAGTCTCGGGCATTTTGTTCCACTTGCCCACTGATGGTTTTGTTATTTTTTTATCCATGGAACTACCAGAGTCCTTTTTCTCTCTTGAAAATTATTTAGATATTTTGTTCTTTGCTGATGTTGGTAAAACATTAATACACATGGGGGTATATGGGAGTCTTGTGTGGAGAATGAGTTTAATTCAAAGCTCATGGAAAAAAGATGCGTTTGCTAGGTTCCTCCGAGCAGCCTCAGGCTCTCTGAGATTAGCTTTAGATTCATAGACTGTGGCCAGGCATTGGTGATGTGGTTCTGGCCCCTACACGTGCAGGAAGATGCCCTTACCCAAGGCAGAGCTTTTCCCCCACCACAGTTATTTCAGGAGCATTAGATTAAAAAACAAACAAAGAACAGTGCTAGCCACATGTAATCCACGGCAGTTACTCTCCTTGCAGGAGGTAAGGGAGCTACCGAGCTCTTTCTCTGTCACCGGTGGCCGTACCTTTCCACCTTCCAGTCTTGCAGGTGTGGGCAGGTGTGCACGTGGTAAGAATAGGTCTAGAAAATTTGAAACTAAGCTTTGCATAAAAAAAAAAAAGACTCTGGGGATTTCATGCCCCAGTATCAGCTTTGATGTTGATAAGTCTACGTTGGTCACACTCGACTTTGATCTAGTTGGGCACTGATGGAGCAGGCTCCCTCCTCGGTGTCCAAAGACCCAGAGTTCATCTTCGGTGCTGATACGCCCTTGCTTCTTGACCTTCAACTAGCTGGCCCTGTTTGCCGGACTGGACATGAGGCTAGTAATTCCCACCTCAGTGATTTTATGAGCAAATAAGATGGTGCATATGAATGCACTCTGAAAACAATCAAAGAACTCAAAAACACACAATTAATATCCATATTAAACTTTCCTATTGATAGAGCAATAGTGTAAAACACTCAGCTTTGTCTTGCACACTGCCAAGATTTCACGATGCTTTCATGAGCTTTCTCTCTCCTTTTTTGGTTTGAGTGCCATTGATGTCCTTTCTGCCTGGAACTGTGAGAAGACACAGGAGGGCCAGGACAAGTGACAGAGAAGTCATGACCTCAAAGAGTACATGTGTTAGTTGGGGAAATAGAACTAGCTGTGTGTAGCCATTTACAAAATTACTATCTTATGGGCCCATAGGGTTCACGTGGGTCAGGAACTGACACGCACGCCTCTGTGCTGCGGGTGGATGGATGGAGCCCGGCTCAGCCCTCCCAGCCTGGGCTCACAAACTTCACTTTTCCACTTTGCATCCAGGGTCACCAACCCTAGAAACGCTCTCAGACACGTCAGGTTCTACTGGTTTTCTCAGAGCAGTTTGCTCTCTTGTTCGTGAGACTTACTTCAGGACATTACCTACCCCCCCAGATGTCTGACTTACTCCCCAGCACGTGGCGCCGCCTCCTCCTTTCCTGAGATTTTAGAAAACACCCAGGAGCCGAGCATCTGGTGCCGCCCACGCTGGTACAGACCCCTCCCTCCGCCCTTTTGTACTGCTCGGTCAAGGCCATGGCTCCTCCTCTCTACAGTGAATTTTCTCTCCCGCCACCACCGAACTTTGGTTTCCGTCCTCAGCTACCTTCACAGGAACCCAAACCTTTTTACTAATTACCCTTTTTCTTTCCTGTATCTACAACTCTTTCCTCAACAGGGGCCTTCCTACTGGGTTTGAACATACTCAGATTTTCTGTCTTAAAACAAGAAAGCAAATAAACTCACCTCCTCTGATTCCACGTTTTTCTCCAGCTGCTGTCTGATCCGTTCTCCCTGCTACGACCGGACTGGCAGAAAGAACAGGCTTGACCTCTGTCGAGAATGGTCCGCACTGTCCTTTTCCTCACTCTCACTTGCAGTGAGGTGCGTGTTGTCTCCTGTCCTCATCACTACACCACAAGTGTCCTTAGTTCATCAGTGACCCCCGTGTCCCTAAATCCCTTGACTCTTTGTAGCCCTGGGCACTGGGGACCATGGCCACATCACTGAAGCCTTCTCTTCTCTCGGCTTCTGTGATGGCGCGGCCTTTTGGCTTCCTCTCTGCCTCTCTGCAGTCTCCCTCTCAGCTGCTTTGCTGTCTCAGCCTCTTCTATTCAACCATAAGATACCAGAGTTGTCCCAGGTCCCCTCCTGGCCTCCCCCGGTTTTCCTGGGGCAGTCACCTCCATTGCGTCTCCCACCATTTCTGTGTAGCTGCAGCTTCCTCATTTCTGTCTGCAATGGACGCCTCTCTGCTGAGCCCTGGACCCGTATTTCTGGCTAGTTTCCAACTTTACTTAAGTGGTTCAAATCCATACAAACTCATTGTGTTTAAGATGGCGCTCAAGAGCTTTATTTCCGAACCTGACCCTCATGTCTCGTCCCTCGTTTCCAGTGAAAGCACTCCCACCCCACCCAGTTGGGAAACAGAATTGGGTTTTTCTTGATGCCTCGCTCTCCCTGGCCTCCAAACCCAAAACATCACCAGGTCTCAATGCCTTGTCTCCTGATCTGTGTGGAATCTGGACTTTTCCATGCCCAGTACAGTCGCCCCGTCCAGTTACCACCTCCCTCTCCCAGAGCTCTGCACTGACTACCACCCGACCTACACTTACTTCGCCAGTTTCCTGATACGTCTGGTGCGATCTTGGCAAATGGGGAATCTTACTGTGATGGAAAAAATGTATTTCCTTCTGCCCCCCGACTTGAACCCATTCAACCAGACATTTCACATGTAATGCCCCAGAAAGGAATGACATGCACAGAAGAGTGCAGAGAAAAAAAGTTAATTAATGCTTGTCATTGACAATTCAAAGTTAGCCCTCGGACAAATGGAATGGAAAGGAGAAAAATGCCTATAAATAAAAGAAAATTTCCCATTTCTAAAACTGAAAATAATCCTCAAGATGAGAATGGGTGGAGACAGAGGGGCTATAAACAAACAAACAAAGCCCAGAACGGTGGCTGGGGCGGCCCAGGAGCAGGGGGCAGAGAGGGCCCAGCGCCCTCTCTCAGGATCCATGCCGCTGGCTGGTGACCCAGAGGCTCCCCAGCCTCTGCCCGAGAAGGACCAAAGCCACGTCACCCTGCGGATGAGCTGCAGAGGTGGTCTTCCCAGTGGGTGACAGAGGTCGGCAGCCACTAAGGAGTTTTGCTGCCTGGTGACCACCAACAGGGGGACTCGCTTTCAACCCAGGCTTTGTCCAGTCACCTCGACTTGCCATTTGGTCACGAACCCTCTTCTGATGGTCCAGGAAACTCTTGAACCCTGAAATGGGGGTGGGACTCTGGAGCCTGGTCAGGGCAGCAAGATACGGAAGGCAGCATCGCAACAGCCTGACAAAAGGAGCTGTCACTCCCTTGGCTGACGTTGTCCTGTGACTGCTCACGCCTCCTGCACGCCCTGGCAGCCCTGCGTGAGCTGGCCCCGGCCGGCCCTCCCTGCCTGGTCCCAGTGTTCCCCTTGCTGTCCCAGCCTCTCTGCTCCCCCCTCGCGGTGACCCACCAGACTTTGCCTGCCAAGGACTCTGCCCTCGACTGGAAGGCATTTCCCCAACCCTGTCCACCTCTAGTCACAGCTCTGTGTCACCCCTAAAGGGAAGCCTCCCCTAGCGACCTGTTGTCCAGCCAGATTCTTCCCGTGTGCTCTCACAGGGCCAAGTCCTTCTCTTTAACTCCACTTGTAATTGCACATTCATTAGTATGGCAGTTTGATCAATGCCCTTCCCACTGGACCGTGCACTCCACGAGCAGTTTAAAAGAGTTTTGACCACTGGTATATATATATATATATTTTTAAATTTATATATGTATATTAAATATATAAAATATTTATATACACATAATATTCACTTTCTCTGCCCTAAACCGCAGTACACTTTGGCAGAAGACAGGCCTCTCCCAGTCGGCCCCTGAAGCGTAGCAGATTCTGTCCTGTCGCGTGGGGTTGGCAGCAGGTCCCACGGACAGTGTGTAAGCTATGAAGGGACATGGAGGAGGGGAGTTTCCTCTGGTTCGACCTGGCAGCTTGCTGGCAGCCCCTCCTGGACCTTGCCATCCTGCTTTCCCACATTCGTGAATCTGCTCTCCAGAGATGTTAGGAATTCAGGCTTCGAACTCACCTGCAGCGTTTCTCCTCACAGGCTCCCTCTGGTCAGTACTTTTGCTCTGATGTTTCGTTCCACCTGCAGGCCCAGCAGGCACTGTTGTGGGCGCAGGGCTCGGAGAGGCCTCCTCACGGCACCTCATTTACACGGTATTTGTGATGGGCACAAACATCCCTGACCACTCTGTGATTGTCCAGCCGTGGAAGGAATAGAGGGGTTTCTATGCAGGTAAAATAGTTAGTAGTTTAGACAAAAAATGAATGCAGGTTGTCAGAGTATCAGCCTTTTTTTCTTTTGGGTCCGTGTCGGTCTCTGGGGCTGCCCAGGCCATTGCATAGAATCTCATCCCTTTTCCTCCCTGCAGGACAAAGTCCAGACTCTGTGGGCTGTGGGGTCCCACTGCCCTGGGTCCTCTCACTGCTGGTGAACCGGTGTTCTCCACAAGTCTTCACACACTTAGTTTTCTTCCCGTGTCTGTGGCTTCAGCCCGCCTGCGGCAGGCCGTCCTGACTGAGAACCCTCCTCCTCCTGTTGGTGCTCAGTCATCCCTGGCCAGTGGGGCTCTCCCCGCCACCCAGGGAGCAGGCAGCAGGAGCGTGGCGGGCCTGAAGCGAGCCGCGGACAACTTCGCCTGACCTCAGCCTGGCAGCCCTTAGAGAAAGGTGGAGTGCCCAATGAAAATTGAACTTCAGAGAAGTGAATACTTAGTATATGCATGGCCCATGGACTGTTTGGGACATACATGGACTAAAGAGCCGTTCACTGCTCACCGAAATTCCAGCCTTGTGGTGAACGACCTCCAAGCCGCAGGAAGAGGGAGAGGCGGGCGTTTACTGGCTCTTCTCTTCCTCTGGATCCCAGTCCTGTCACAAGGCGGCTCCTGGCCGCACGGGTGGTGACCGCAGTGACAGTGGACCAAGTCTGAGCGAGAGGATGTGCGCAGGCTGCTGTGCGTGTGAGTGTGCACGAATGTGTGAGCTGGCACACGCCATGTGAACCGATACATGGCGTGCGCGCACACATACATGTACATGGAGCCCCAGACTTGCTCTGCCTGCATTGAAGAAGGAGAACGTTGCGAAGTGTGCTTGCCATGAATTTTTGATCTGGTACGCTGTGCCACTCCGCACAGTGAATAGCGGTGGATATCACTTTAAGTGAGGCATCATTCCGGGGTAAAAATGCCGTCCATCAGAATTTCGGAGAGGAAAGTTCCTGTGCAATCCATTCGCAGGGATGGAGATGTATGTGCATAAGCTGTGGAAATTGCAAAACTCTGTTAAGTGCTTGGAAAGCCTCCAGCAGGAGATGGGGACCAGCCGCTTGGGCAGCGTTGTCCGCAGATGCTGCCAGGAGAGTTAGCCTCCCTTCGCAGCCTTGGGCGGGGGGGGGGGCTCTGACAACAAGCAGACGTGTGTCTGTGTTTTCCTTTGATCTGTCGAGGGCAGTGGAAGTGAGACTTCAGGAGGGACAGTCATGGGATTGAGGGAATCGGGGACGGGCAGCTCTCCTTGTCCCCGGTGAGCAAGGGCAGGACTAGAAGGCAGGGCAGTGATGGGAAGGTGGGTGCCGCAGTTTCAGCGGATGTGTGTGTGTGGGGGGGCTCTGAAGGTTGTCACTTACGAGGCAGGGGAGGCAGATTGCTACACGCATTGTAGGACGTGAGACCACCCTACAGGAGGCCAGATCAGTCCCCCAAATGCCAGAGCGCTCCTGTTGGGGGAAGGTGCCTGCGGCAGCTAAGACCGTCACCCGTGAGGGGCCTGGGGAGGCCGCAGCAGCTGCTGGCGCGCAGTTCTCAGGGCCGTGTGTTTTCAGCAGAGAGTCCTTGGTGTGCACGTGACTGTGTGAACTGTGGCGCAGGCCCAGTCCTGGAGGGAGTCGGAAAACGGGGCGGGACACTTTCTGTGCGGGTAACAGGACCTCAGAGTAGAGGGGACTCGCCAACAGTCGTAACTGCAGAGGACAGCGACACTGTTGTCTGCGGGTCCAGCCAGACAGGGTTGCCAGACAGGCCCTGTCTGTCTCTCAGCTCTGTTCACAGGCGGCTGCAGTGGCTCCGCACACGGCCTAGGGGGTGTGAGACTTCCGGCCAAGATTCCCGGACAACCTGTTTGTACCTCACGGCTCTCACTGGGCCACGCGTGCGGCTCTAAAGTAATCACTGTGCGCAGATGGACACGAAGTACTGGTCGCCTGAAAGAGGGCCTCATTGACCCATCTCGGAGCTGGGCGTGGGACAGCCTGAAGTCAAGGGAGCTTCTGTGAGCAGGACTGGAAAACCGGGGCACTGTTTCCAAGGAAGGGTGAGCAGATGCGGAGGGGAGAGGACCCGAGGGGCCCCGGCTCTGTCACAAAGTGCGTGTAGCCTGCGGGACCCTCTGGACCCGCTTCCCTTCCAGGGTGGTCACGGAGGTCCTTTTAGCTCTGTCCTGATTCCTACCAGCTCCAAGGTGGAAATCCGCAAGCACGCTAGTAAAGGCGGCGTGCTTCATACTTCCAAGGTCTCTTAGAAAGCCATTCTTAAAATAAAACTTAAAAAAACCACAAAGATGGCGAATCTCTCCCAAACTCTAGGAAACAAGGCTCTTTGTTCTTTGGGGGGAAAGGCTGATGAATAACAAATGAATTGTGGGGCGGTTTTGATAATACTTTCTTCAACACCGAAAGTCGGTGAGGACTTTGGGTGAAACTATAAATTTGGAGATTTCCAAATATGTGGAAAACAACACCGTAAAGATCACACAGAACAAGACAGAAATATGATAAATGCACTTTCTTGTGTGTGCCTTCTTCCAGCAAGATGGCACCCTCCCAGAGGGGCCTTTTGCCCCCATTTACCCACTGGCCCCTGGTGACTGGAGGAGACGCACATGCTGTGCCTTCCCTCTGCAGACCCTCTGCTGGGCGTGGGCACACGACAGGTGGGCCCTGTCCTTCCGCAGCTTCTGGTCTAACAGCCATCGGTGACTAATTCCTCTGATCACAGTGTGAGACACTTGAGGGGCACTGCCCTTCCAATGTCAAGGGGACCTAATAGACCGGAGGATCAGTGCGGCTCTCCCTCAGTGTGACTGGCTGTGGCCGGGGTGGGGGCGATGGGGGGAGTTAGAGCAGGGAACAGGCAGGCAGACCCCAAATGAGGGCCTCACTGACCAGGGACAGGATCCTGAACTTGGTCCCAGGAGGGGTGGGAAGTCAGAGGGTTCATCATCTTAGGCCTAGTTTTAAATCAGGGGAGTGATTTGGTCACCATTTTGAAAAGAGATGTCGAATGAGTAAATAAAGATGGTGGGTGCTTTAAGGAACGCTCTGGCTCCTGGGCTGCGGGTGTCTCCATACTGCTTTCCGCAGTGGCCATACCGGCTGCAGCGGCAAAGAAGGGAGAGGGTGGGCCGGGTGCTGCTGCGAGGGAGTGGCAGGGAGTATTTGTGAACCGGGCGTCTGCTCCAGGGCTTCCATCCGAAACATGAAGAACCATTATAATTTGATGACAAAAAGATGACCCAATGCAAAAGTGAGCAAAGGCTCCGAATAGACATTTCTCCAAAGGACATGCACAAATGATCGGTAGGCACATGAAAAGAAGCTCAGCACCATTAGGTGTTAGGAAAAGGCGAGTTAAGGGTACAATGAGACACCCCTTCCAGTACAAGTGAATCACCGCGCACTCAGCCCTGCCTAGCACACCCTCCAGGACCCGAGGTACCTGGAAAATAAGCTCCTTAAAATGTCTCAAGCCGTATGGACTCCACCCCTGCCTTTCCGGTTCCATCTCCTGCCCCCGCCCCTGCCACCACCCCATCCATTTTTCTCACTAATTTCCAGATTACATTCCTCTCGAGTTGGCTTTGTATGTACATTGTGGAGACCCAGGCCAGGCGTCTTTCCATCCAATCACCTTCCCTTGATCTTGGCCTGGATGCTTCTCCTCTGTGCAGCCCAGCACTTAACAGTCAAGCCTGCTGTGCTGTGAGGTGGTTGCCATTTCTTTTCGCTTTCCCACTGCGACTGGAGCTCAGCTCCTCACAGAGCGCCAGGCAAGAGTGAGCGGTCCGCATCCTACGAACCACATGTCCCATGTGGCGTCCTCACCCTGGTCTCTCCCCAGGGTGGCCAAGACCCTTGAGCGCTGCCAGAGGTGGGTTGGCCTACGAGTGGGCTGCACAGGTCCTGGAGGCCGGGTGGAGAGGCCGTGGGGGCAGCCACATGAGCCTAACCTTGGGGTTGTACTCTTGGGGACAGAGGGACCTCGGACACAGTAACCCACTAGTTCCTTTGGATTCATTCCCAGAAGTGGGGTCACTGGGTCAAAAGGCAGGTGTCTTTGCCATTTTCTGAGGTATCTCCGTACTGCTTTCGACAGTGGCTGCACCCGTCTGCATTCCCACCCACAGTACAGGAGGGTTCCCTTTTCTCCACGTCCTCGCCAGCACTGGTTGTTTGTTGGTTTATTGATGATGGCCATTCTGACAGGTGGGAGGTGGTATCTCACTGTGGCTTTAATTTGCATCTCTCTGATGATTGGTGATGTTGAGCATCTTTTCATATGTCCATGGGCCTCTGCACGTCCTCTGTGGAGAAGTGTGTATTCAGGTCCTTTGCCCATTTTTAAATTGGGTTGTTTGTTCTTTTGGTGTTGAGTTTTATAACTTTTTTTACAAATCTGATACTAACTCCTTATCAGAAGTATCAGAAGATATGTTCTCCCATTGTGGGGGTTGATGTTTTCCTTTGCTGTACAAAAACTTTTTTGTCCAAAACACTAATTCAAAAGAGCATAAGCACCCCCTGTTTATGGTAGCATTATTTACAATGGCCAAGATATGGAAGCAGCCTAAGTGTCCATCAGTAGATAAGTGGAGAAAGTAACTGTGGAACATTTATACAATGGAATACTACTTGGTCTTAAAAAAGAAAATTTTACCCTTTGCAACAGTACAGGTGGACCTGGAGAACATTATGCTGAGTGACATGATGTTCAGTCAGAGAAAGACAAGTACCACATGATTTCACTCCTATGTGGAATCTAATGAACAAACGGAACTAACAAGCAACATGGAGACAGACTCATGGAGAGCAGGTGACAGCTAGTGCGGTGGGGAGTTAGGGGTTGAGCAGAAATGAAAAAAGACTCGTGGACACGGACAACAGAGCTGTGATGGTGGGGAGGGGAGTATAAGGGGGCTAAATGGTGATGGGGAAAACACAATAAAAATACGGAACAGGAGCCAGCGCATAGAGGGGAATGACCTCAAGCCTTTGGGGTTAACTCCAGCGAATGGAAGGACTGGGGGCAGTTTACTTGCAGTCTCCGCCCGCTTCCACGTGGGACTGTTATGGTTTAGGGGGTTATTCTGCCTTCAGTATGGCCTGCAGGAGAGAATGGCAGAGAAACCAAGTTCTCTGCGCACGCAGTATCGTCAGGGGTTACTGTCTCGTTCGTCTCCCAACCCTTACCTGTCTCAAGTGTCAAAGCGTTTCGTGGGCAGTTGCCTTCTCATCCTCCAAAACGTGGTTTCACTGCGATTTCCTCCACTAGCCCTCCTCAGTATTCCCCGACCCCCGCCCAGAAAGATGAGGGGTCCGCACACTCATGGCTCCGCCCCTCTCCAGTCCTTACTTCGTCCGGGTCTTGACTGTGGTTCACCGAGACAGGTCCCTCTGCCACCCCAGCCTGGCACGGTAGGTACCCGGAACGCACTTAGCCATCAGCTCTCCATCAACCCTGCACGGAAGACACAGCATGTGCCCCGGTGCCCAGTCACCCAGAGAGGACGTGGCGGACTCTGAGCAGGGACGCTGCTCTGCAGGCATGCCGCTGCTCTGTGCACGCGGCTCCTTCACTGACTTCATGTCTGCGAAGGGACACACACCCTGCTCAGGAAGCGGTCTCGGCAGTGTGCTCCCCCGGGCTGTCCTGGAAACCGTGGGGAAGCTCAGTGCTCGGGGGTGGCACCGAGGTCCCCTCAGGAGACTGAAGGAAGATGGTGCCCGTGAGGAGAGGGGGAGCACTAGCCGGGCCGAATGTCTCCTTTCCTGGTTGTGGGTGAACCCACACGCACGTGCGCACACACGCACCCCTCCCTTGTCTGGAACTCTTCAGTCTGACTGTCACCTGGAATTGTTCTGACCACCTGTCAAGACCTTTCAGCATCTTTCAGTGGTGGAGGCCAGCCTTCTCAGAGCCTGTCAGTCACGCGTCAGTCGGGACGCACACAGCAGCCCGAGGACATGGCCGGGAATCCATTACGAGAGGCATTTCCTTCCTTCCTTCCCCGCAGGTTCAGAGTCCACCCCGGCACAGGCCCAGAACAGCAGGGAATTCAGGGAATAGCAGTGTTCAGAGCTTCAGCGTTAGCACCTTGTTCAACTAGGGACATTTTGTTCTAATTTCAAGAATAGGGCCATAACTTACAAAGATACTCAATGTGGGATTGCTCTGGACAATACTTTCCTTTAGCAGACTTTTGTAACTTTTTATTTCTTTTTTAAACAAAAGTAAGTCATGCATATTTTCAGAAAATTGAAGAATGCCCGTGACGGTGCAAAGGAAAAACCACCTGTTACGTCTGATGCCCCTGCCCAGAGATCACCACGTACTGTTTTGTTGCATCGTCTTTCAGACCCAAGCGTCGGACCTAGTCCACAGGTGATGCACGTTGGTGCAAGTCGCATTACACAGGGCGCCTTCGTTTATTCGATTTGAAAAACAGCCTGATTCACACCTCGCCTTTCAAGGCACGTACTTTTAGATGCATGTTTTCCTCTGTAACTTGCTTTGCTGGCTTTCCATGTCCATTGTCCCACAGCCTCCGAACCAGGCGACATCCTGACATGTCACCACCCGCACCTGCGCCTTTTTACGAAAGAAAACGGCACAGGAACCATGGGTGGGCGTGACTCAGAAAACACGGCGATTCACATCCCCGAAAGCGTTTGTGAGTGGTTTATGTTTGCATCGGGGAAAATTCTCTCGGATGGTGTGCTTTTTCTAAAGGTTGGCTGATCACATACTTTGGGGGTACCAAAAATCCCTCAAGCCCTCCTTGAACCTCTGTTAGTTTCTGTTAAAGTGTTTGGCCTAATCACCTTGTCACTGAGAAGTCTGTCTCTGCCTCTCCGAGACCTCACCTCACGGAGCTGAGGACCAACAGTCACCTGCATCTTCCAATCCGAGAGTGATTTTCAGACCCATAGTCAAACTCAAGTGCAGACGCATTTCCCACAGTCCATCCAAACAAAATGAAGTCGGCTTTGACCGTGCGGAATGTCGATGAATTCTTCAGAGTAAATCAGCCCTGTCAGGGTGATGCAGGGCCGTCAGCTCTTTGTGACATAATATAATATGAAATGATATTGAACAACACGCGTTTGGCACTAAATTGTTAGCGGGTTTTAGCTTTGACAGCAGCAAGTTTATTGCTTTAATCCCAAGGTCTTTTAACCCTCTTTGACATAAATTGAGGTTGGCTTTTGTGAAGAAAAAAAAAACACCAAAAACCCTCTACTTTCTCTCTTCCTTTACCTAAAACTGTTTTAACAATTTATGCTAGTACATCAGACGCTCATTTCGAGTGACAAAAAGAAAAAAAAAAGATCTATGGGAGGAGAAGGGGGAAGAGGCCATGTTAGGCTGAGCCACCGTGTCTCTCTCGGTGCACAGGTCACGGCTCCCGTCAGGTGGACATGCGCCGCGAGCCGTCACAGTGTGTGGCTCTCAGGCAAGGCGGAGGACGGCCACTGCGGGAACAAAGGCTCCTAATTGGAAACAGGCCGGCGGCATTTTGCTCCAGTTGAAGCCATTCCCATATATGGACTCCTGCCTTCCTCCTCTTCCACCTACCCCCCACATTTTAGACATCAAAGACGGTTTTTTAAACATACATAGTTTTGAAACACTGATTTAGGAAGTATGGCACACAAACAAAGACCCCCCCCCCCCCCAGTTTGCGTCGTATTGTGGGACCAGACGGCCGGATGGGCTGTGGTGTCGGGACGGGAAGATGCTGCCGGGTTGCCCCTTCAGCCTCCCTCCCAGGACTGGCACCTGTGCCAGGGACCCTCTCGACTTGGTGGGGTGCACTTAGGGAGGCTGTTTCGTTTTGGAGTGCTCGTGACCCCCCTTCAGCCTCCGATCCTCACCAGACCAGGTGGCTGAGCCCAGAATAAATCAAATCTCGAAGCCACCCCACAAGCCTGAACAGCTCTGGACAGTAACTTTTTCTGTTTCCTAGACTTAAAAGTTCTCATTTCCTTTGTCCCAGTAAGCATTCAGGCACGTATCCTGAAGAAGTAGTTAGAAAAATGTAACGGATGTATGCAGAAGACAGTGGGCTGCGGAAGTCACAGTTTTGACTGCAGCGTCGGGCAGACCCGGGTTTAAACCCAGCTCTGTCCTTACCCAGGGTGTCACACTGGTCAGTTATTTAAAATGTCCAAGTTCATTTTTCTGTGAAACAGAAATGAATCGTATCTTCCTTTGGGGTTAGGAGGGTTAAGAGATCAAACATGGAGGATATTCCTTGGTACAGAGTCTTTCCAGCTATTGCTGTGCCGGCATCTTTGCGGTGTTGTTCGTGAGAATGCCAGTAACGATCAGCCTGCGCCTGTTAGTGGAGGACGGTACAAGAATGTCATGCGGTCATTAGAAGTGATTTTATACATATACTTTGTAGACAGCATAGACATGAATATTCCAAGTATATTGTCATGTGTAGTAGCGTATGTATTGTTGACTTTAAAAAGCAGGTTGTAAAATCATTGTACAAATAATTTACCATGGTATGCAATATGTAAAAACTTGTAAGAATATACAGCTCTGGCTGTTGGGATTGGGACTTCTGAGTTTTCCCTTTTGCTTATCTGTATTTTCTATAGTTTGTTATAGTATGTATCAGAATATTTGAGTAATGAAGTTTAAAAGCACAGGAGAAAAGTGTGCCCCAAACTGATCCCTGGTGGGCGTGGTTGGAGTTCCTTCTGCAGCCTGAGTGCTGGTCACTGGACTGCTCGGTTTATTGGTCCCTCCAAGGGTGCGGGCTGCTCACTGAGTTGTGGAACCAGGCGGGGCACCTCCCTGGACCTGTGGACACTGTCTTCTCTGTGCGCACCCAGCTTCCTCCAGGTCGTCCTCACCAGCCCCTTAGGTTGTAGGTCATTGTCAGATGGCCCTGCTCCCTCACCTGCTCACCTCTGGGATTACGTCTCACTGGACCGCGCCCGTCTTCCTCCACCGCGTCGGCCCCTTCCCTTGGCGGCAGAGCCCATGGAGAGAAGCACGGTGCTCCCGTTTCGGGGCCGAGGGCGGTGGCCAGTTAGAGAACCTGCACGTGTGTGTTGCGGTAACGGTGCTCAGCATCCACACCCCTTTTCTTGTTTCTCGATGCTGAGCTCTTGCTGATGCACTTCTCCCCAGTTCAGATCTGTTGTTAAGCTAGGCTCGAGCTTCAGTTATTTTACAAGTGGCTCAATAGTTCAATAAATTATTCAGGGTTACAGTTCATATTGCTTTAACCAAATAAGCTCATCTGGTTATGTGAGGCGGTGGTCGTCAGACCCCAGGTGGGCACATTAGTTTGCCTTTGCAGTTGTTTTGTTTTATTTTTTTCTATGAAAATCAACACAACGCCAACAATTTGTGCACTGGTTATAGGCAGACAGATGTCAGGGGAACCCCCTCTCCACTGTGACTCTGTACTCCACTGGGGGTGGACGAGGAAGGGTGCTCCTGCAGGGACGGGAGGGTGAGGTTCTGAGGCCAGGCCAGGTGATGCCCCTCCCTGGTCTGAGCTGCAGTTCCCAGTCCCTTTCAGGCCTCACCTCTGTCGGCTAAGACTACTTCCCAGGGGCTGGAGACTGGGAGGGGGCTGTGTCTCGGGGGAAGCCTGTGTCTAGGGGGAGAAACTTCTACAAAGGGAGCCTTGGGGTGGGGACTCCCCTCTGCTTTCCTGTGCACACGGCAGCTTCTTTAGCCGCCGGGGCCGCTCTTAGAAGGGTCCTGAGGGCATGTCTGTGTACTCAGGACCAGCCCCACTGCCACACAGACTGGGTACACAGAACACTGTCTCCAAAATGCTCTGTCCGTGGCTGCCCCTGGCTTCACCTTGTGGACAGGAGCAGACAGCCCACTGGCACCTCCAGGGTGGGGTTCCTCCAGCCCTGCCCACGGGCTGGGTGAGTACAGTGGACTCTCACCTTCTGGAAGGTAAACTGGCTGTGAGTCCCACAGCTCTGGGTCTGGTAACCCTGCTACTCTTGGCAGGAGGGGAGTTGCATTCACCACAGAGCAGCTTGGGGTGTGTGCCCAGACAGAAGTTGCTGTCAGGGGGGACATCTCAGGACCCTGACTGCACACCAGCTGCCCGAGGCCGTGTTTGGCCCACCCGTGTGATTTGCTTGCAGTGAATTAAAAACAAACACACACCTAACATCTACGAATCAGTGGACTTTATCAGAAAATTATTAAATTTACACCTTCTTCTGAAAAATCAGATGACCTGACAGTATTGAGCCATGTCAGGGATTGACTTGAGCTGGTGCGGCTGCCACCTTGAAACAGAGCTGGGGCGTCAGGCATGTCGCAGCCCCACAGGGCACAAGGCCAGCCCCCTTCGCTGGCAGGCCTCTGCGTGTCCCTCTCTAGCCCTGGAAGATCCGGAACAGTCTGGGACTCCATGGGCCTGCCTTAAAAACGTGGCCCTGACCGTTGGGTTTGGGGCCCATGAGCAGCAGAAAGACAGAAACAGTGAATAGACCCTTAGCTGTTCATTCATTTCTTTCCCTAAAACGAGGGTAATGTCGGCCAAGTCAGCCGTTGTGAAATTTTGCATTGAAATGCTCGCACACACAAAAAATGCTTTGAAGTCTCAGAGGTGGCTGATAAAGTAAAAGTGATAGTTTTAGACTCTTGGTATTTCAGACTCCACGAAACATCTGCATCGTGCGTTCTCTTCCTTTATACGTGGAATCGGATACTGTTTCAAGAAAGAAATTTCAGCACCATACAACTGACAAGATGAAAGAGTTGACAGTTCTCTCTGATTTGATGCCCAGACACATGTTGACTTTAATTCTTTGGGAGTCAAAGCCAAGGCTTGGGTGCGGGTTTGGCACTGCAGGTTTGTGTCACTGTTCCTTTCGGGGCACTCGGGCCACATCTTGCTCATTATCGCTTCGGTGCAGGGACTGTTTGATGCTCAGGATTCTGAATCGTGAACACCACGCAGATCGGGAGAGCGGCGGGGCTGGGAAGGCTGTAGGGTGGGGTGGCCGCGCTGCCAGGGGGCCGCTTGGTGTCCCACTCCGGTGTCAGAGCCCCGGGAGAAGCACTGGGAGGAGCGTGGGGACCTCCGTCCTGGTGCCTGCACCTGGCGGCCATCCAGATGGTCCCTCGAGTGGGAGCAGCCGGTGCCGCCCTTCAGCCCCGAGTCGCTCGTTGCCCAGGCAATGCCTGATCACGTGACTCCGGGCATCAGACCTGATCGCCTCCCCTCATTTTGAGCCCCTGGGGCTTCCCTGGAGAGCGCCGAGCAGAAGGACCACCCTGAGTTAGGACCCCGAGTGTCCCGTGCTGTCCTTTGTGTTCAGGCCAGCTGTGCTCTGAGTTTACGACCAGCCCCTCCACCCAGCCCATTCGTTCCCTGCAGCTGCTGCATTATCGCCACATTTATTTTTCATTTCAGTTTCCCATTTCCAAGTCGCCCAGAGACGGGAACCAGCTCCCTGCCCGCCAGACCCTGAAGACTACTTTGAGGGCAGCTGACTCACTTTCCAGTGAAGTCGTGTGTAGCAATCCATACCCAGCGGAGAGGAGATTCGGGGGGGCCGGGTCAATGCATAATCCCCAACAGTCAGCCCATTATACCACCCGTTTTCACGACAGATACTATGAAAAACGCTGTTTCCATCGTGGCCTGGCTCCGCTGCCCCAGCTCTCTGGAGGGCCTGGGCTGACGGGGGTGCCACCCCGCCTGCCGCCGTGCCAAGCAGTGTATCCGAGAAGCGCCACGGAGGGAGGGCTGGGCGTGTTAGCTGCCGGACTAATGGGCTTCTGAAGCCAGTTATTTACTTTCTGTCTCAGAGCTTTGAGGTCCAGCTACTCGCCACAGGTGACGAGAGCAGGGCTGCGTTCCCTGCCCCTGGCCCTACGGTGTCGCAGGAGCTGCCGGGTCTGAGTCCCCACCCTTCCCGCACAAGGCGGGGGGGCAGGCGGAGGCCCCTCTCTCCCCCCTTGGTGGCCGCCCTTCACTTTCTGCGCAGGAGAGGGAGAGGGGCAAAGGGCTGGGCTTTCTGCTCTGCCTTCCTCACAGTGATGCTGTCGGTGTCCATTCTCCGGAGCGTCCCTGAGAAAGCTTTGCCATGAGGCTTCGGCTGAGCCGGAAGCCCTAAGCGACCCTCTGAGACTGCAGCTTAGCTCCCGCCATTTCCCTCTGGAACCTTCCAGCCTCCCAGGGCCGCTTCTGTTTATTTTTCTTCTTCAAAAGTAACATCATTCTTCTGTCACGTAGCGTTGCCACCGTCATTCTGGGCAAGGGCCTACTCCCGTTTGACGTGTTTGTTTTCTGTATCCCTACTTCCCACCCCAGAGCCAACTATTTTGATATGTTTAGCATGTGCTTGCCTCTTTGTTCATATGTGTTCTTCTATGCATGCCACTTAACTTTATGTAAATGCTAGTGGTTGACGTCACAGTCTTTTCTGAATTTTTCTCAGTACTGTGTCTTGAAGGCTCGTCCGTGTTGGTGTGTGCACGTCCGAACTGTTCCTCCCAGCTGCCGGGGGCGCTCTGTGGTCTGCACCCACCGTACCGCGTCTGCCCACCCACCCCACGACGGACAACCCGACTGCCCCCAGCTTCTCGACGCGGCAGACGGTGCTGCCCTGTACATGTTCACTTAGGGACACGTGTGGGGACCGGGGAGACATGTCCAGCACCAGGTGTGCGTGTTTGTTGGTGACCACTCAGTACCAGCGGGACTTCCCAGTTTGGGGTGCAGTGGGTGGGGAGACTTTGTCCAATGCAGATAATTCGGTCGTGGTGCAGCATGACGGTGGAGGAGCCGTGCGGCCCCGCTGGTACTGCGACTCCGTGTGCTCCGGTCTGCGGAGACAGCCGGGGAAATGTCGTCTGCAGTGGGAACTGACAGTGCACTCTCCAGCGCTGAAGCCCGTATCAGGATTTCCTTCTTTTTGAGCGTTCCATTGTCTGCATAGAACTCATTCTGTTACCCTGTCCACGCCAGAGGGGAGCTTGGATGTATAGAGAGAAGGCCTCATGCACGGCCTCTGATTGGTCTGCTTCTGTGCACACGAGGACTGCAGATCCTCACAGCTGGACTGGTCCAAGTAGCGCTGCCCCGTTTGGTCGTTGTGGAGTTGCTCTGCTCCGTCAGGAGAGATGCCGAGGGGGTATAGTCAGTGAGCTCTGACAGGACAGGGGAAGTTTCAGCCCTGTTGGTTGAAACAGGACTCCAGGCACTCCTCCGTAAGGGCGGCTCAGAGGACAGAAACACGGTGCGTGCAGGCGCAGGCAGTTCAGGACAGGCCTCTCTCTGCGTGGCTTGTGCCAGAGCTCCCTGTTTGGCAGGGGGTGCCGGGCTCCGATTTGAAGTTCGAGCCCTGTTGCTCCGGGAGCCCTTGTCAGTAGGCACGTTCCTTCTCGGGGTCAACCCGCCGCATGGGACTCCGGCTGCCACGTCCTCTCTCACATTTGGCATCACCCAGCTTCCTAACGTACCCAGTCGAATATGGGTAAACTGAGACCTCATTATTGTTTTAATTTGCATTTCCTCTGACTATTAATGATCTTGAGCATCTCTTTAAAGTGCTTGTTATCTTCAGAGTTTGCTTATCTATAAGTTACTACTCATATCCTTTGACCATTTTTTCATTAGGCTGACATTTTCTCCTGGTTGATATGCAGAAACTCCTTACATATTCTAGAAAGAGAAATCCCGTGTTGTTTTAGATATTGCAAATATCTTCTGTTCTATCATTTAGTATCTTTGTTCACAGTGTCTTTGAACAGAAATCTTTTATTTCAATGTAATAAAATCAATCCACTTTTTGGCCGCTTTTTGAGATTTTATTCTAAAGGTCATGGCTAATGTTTTGAGGGAATAGAAAGAAATCTGAGTTGTAAGGATTGGGAGGGGAGAGAGAAAATGGACAATACCTGCAAGTGCTATGATCATCCACCCAGCATGACCAGAGGAATCAACACGCACACTATTAAAACTAGTAACAGAGGCCCGCCGGCTGCTGGGCCCAGGACCAACGTGCAAAAATCAGTAGTGCCGCTCTGCCCCAGCAGGAACCACTTGAACCAGAACATAGACACGAGCGGCGCTGTGCTCCCTGGGCAGCGCATTTCATAACCATTACCGTTGTGTTTACCGAAGGGACTCGGTTCTCTGCTGGGCACTGTTACTGGGGAAAGTACCACAGAAAGTGGAGAGGACGGGGCCGGGGAGAGGGGCCCCCAGTCTGGCAGCAGCTGGAGGTGAGAGGTCTTCAGAGGGCCCCAGGGTCTGAGGTTCTGCTTCTGTGGGAAGCTCCTTGCGGTGAGGAAAGGATGTCTGTCTGTCTCACCTCTGCATCCCCAGCACCTGGTGTCAGCTGTCCAAGTGGGTCATCAATATTTATTGACAAATGAGTGGTGTAGCATGTTTACCAAGGTCTTAGTGACCATTCATTTACAGCTTTCAATTTGGTCCCAGGAGAAAGCTTTCTAAGAGTGGAATTGGTTTTGACAGATGAGCAGGGATGCGATGTACAATATTTACCATCTTTGGGAATAGAAGATAAAAGGATCCTAGAGGACAAAGACTTTTCTATCTTAGGGATTCTGAGGATATCCCATTCAAGGCAAACTTTTTATTGTGGTAAAATATACATAACATCAAATTTACCATTTTAACCATTTTTAAGTGTAAGGTTTAGTGGCAGTAAGTATGTCCATATTATTGTGCACCTGTCACCACCATCCATTGCTGGAACCTTTTCGTCCCAAACTGAAACTCCGCTTGTCAACCATAGCTCCCATGCACGCCTCCCTCCGTCCCCTGGCACCTACCAGTCTGTCTCCGTGAATCTGACTAACTCTGGAAAACTCACATGGGTGGGATCCTGTGATACCGTTCTTTGGTGACGCTGCTTTCAGTTAACATGATGTCTTCAAGGTTCATCATTGTTGCAGCCTGTGTCAGAGTTTTCTTTTTTTTAATTTGAGGCTGAGTAATATTCCGTGGTCTGTGTAGAACACACTCTGTTAATCTGTCTTTCCTAGGCGGACATGCAGATTATTCACACCCCCTGTTCTAAGGCGTATTTGTTGCGCACGCAGTCTGGGCTAGGTGAGTTCTGGGGTGCAAAAGTGAACATAATCCTCAACTTCAGAGCAAAGGGTTTCAGTAGAGCTGACACAGGAGGAAGCCGTACCGTGCTCCGTGGCTCAGGGTGTTCCTGGAACTGAGCCTTCTGGGAGGAAGACTGGCTCAGCTGACGGGGGCACCTTGGCTCATTGGGCAGAGCGAACAGAATGTGCCCGAAGATGACCAGAGACTGTTTGGCGGCTCAGTGTCACTGGAGTGTAAATGTCTATTCAGAGTGGCCTGTGTGCTGGAGGGCGTGAGTGGGTGGTCCACCTGGAGACAGATTAGGGATGGCACTTGAAGGACTATTTCCTAAGGCTATAGAAAATTGCTTACCACCTAACAGAAATTTACGTTATTTTTTCTCTTTACAGACAAGGCAGTGTCATTTACGTAATTGGCACATGGTATGTTTGTGTTTACTTGATATACATAGACAATTTTTCTGTATCTATATAGAGAAAATACCACTGTTCTTGTAGCTTGTGAAGCTGCAGATGTATTACGTTGCGTGGATGCACCGTAGTTTATTTAACCAGTTTCCTATAGACGGTTATTTGGGTTGTTTGCCATTTTTGTTCTTACAAGCATTGCCAGTGAATGACCTTGCACAGACATCACCTCACATGCATATGAGTGTAAGTTGAGGGTAAATTCCCAAATGCGTATGTAACTGGTGGGTCGAGGGGTCTATACACATGTAATTTTGATTTGCCCTCCACAAGGGTCGCACCACTTGATATTCCTGCCAGCTGCGTCAGACGCCTGTTTCTTCGAAGCCTCACTAAGCAGAGTGTTATCAAACCGGGATTTTTGCCAATACAAGAGGAAGATGGCCCCTGGAGGTAACTTTAGTTTGGGTCTTTCTCCTTTAAGTGAAGTTGAGTTTCTTTTCTTGTGTTTAACCATTTATATTTCCTTTTCTCGGTACTCTCTTGGCCTCTGTGTTCAACATGGTGATTTTTAAAAAAGTAAATTTCTAGAAAGCCTTTATACATATTAGTCATATTTTGCTGAGCTTTGTTGTTTTATAATTACATATTGCTGAGTTTAGTATGCACTTTTTCTTCATGTCTGAAATGACTGTGATTTTCCTCCTTACATCTAGTGATAGGATGACTTTTTTAGTGGATTTCCTATTGTCTCGCCAAACTTAAATCTTAAGTTTCTAAAATAAAACGGAGGCTTTTTTTTCCATTCAAAGCACCGCAGGAGTTTTTGTTAACAAACTTTTCTGATTACAGTTTACACTTAATTTTATTTAGTGTTAGTTTCAGGTGTACAGCATGGCGGTTAGAAAATCCCGTACTTACAAAGTATCCCCCCGATATTACAAGTACCACCTGGCACCATACACAGTCATTGCAAAGTTATTAACTGTATTTCCGTGCTGTGCTTTACATCACTGTGACTATTTGTAACTACTGCCACCCAAACAGAAACGAACTTACAGATGCGGAAAGCAGACCGGTGGTTGCCGGAGAGGAAGGGGGTTGGGGGAGTGGGTGAAGGGATTTAAAAAACCCACTTTTTTAATTCTTTAATTCATTGATTTTAGAGAGAGGGAGAGGAAAGGTGAGAGACAGAGAGAGAAGCACCGATTTGTTGCTTCACTTGTTGATGGTTCCATTGGTTGGTTCTGACGTGCCCTGACTGGGCTGAAACTACCACCTCGATGTAGCAGGACGACGCTCTAACCAGCCGAGCCACTGGCTGCTCCTTATAGTGTGTTATTTTTAAAAGGTTTAATGCAGCAGTTTTCAATGGAATTGAAATGAATTGGAATTGAACTCAAATTCTCATGGAAGACCAAAAAATATATTTTCTGCCAATCTGACAAAAAATGAGTATAATTTTGATCTGTTCACAATGGGCGGCTGTGGCTGTGCTGGCTCTTGTCATCTTTTTATTTGACAGGCTGAGGGGAAGGAGGTCAGTGCCTCTGACTAAACCCGCACCGCATGTCTGACAAATTCTGTCGGCCCGCACGTTGAACGTCGCTGGTCTAATGGGTGCCGCTTGCTAATATTGAATGTTTTGATGTGAGTAATAAAGTCAGGCTACATTTTTAATTTGTTTTTGCCTAATCTCTACCAGGTTAAGGCATAAAGTTGTGTACATTTCAATGAGAAATCTTATATAACGTGCCCTAGAACACTTTAAAAACATTATTGGATCATCTGAGGGTTTTAAAGATTTGGTAAAGTTTCCAAGGGCTAGTCCTGTTCGGATGCTTTTTTATCAAGTGCTTTTAGACGGCTTTTGGTACTTGTTCATGGAAATCGGTCTATTTACATTTGCCATTATTATTCTTAGTAGCAGTATTTTCATCTTCCTTTCCTGTGATTAGGTTTGTTGGACTATTTATCTTATTGTTTTTCTCCCTCTTCTAAAGAAACAAGTTCTGGATTTATTTTTTTAGTTCTATAAGTTTCTAATGTCCTATCATATTAATTTTTGCTTTCATCTTTATTAGATATTTACCTCTCAGCTTTGCTATATTTATGACTTTTTTTAGTCAGATGCCTCATTCATTGGTTTTATTCTTTATTTCTTTATTGACTTAGGTTTTCAGGTTTATGACTTTTCCCTTAGTGCCTTTTAGCTTGTCCATAGGTTGCGATATATAGTATTTCCACTGTTGTCTTTTAGAAATTCTTAAATTTGGGGTTGTGTTTTCTCTATGTAAATGAATGTCTAAGAGTAATTTTTGTCCATTGATTCTTCATTTAAAGGTGGAAAGGGCTTTTTATTTTCTGATCTTGTTATTTATTTTGTTTTCATTACATTAGGATCAGATTATACTGTGCAGACTATTTCTGGTTTGGAGGAACTTACCAGGGAGCCTTTCTGACCAAGAGGGCTGATCAGTTCTTTTACTAATATTTCGTGGGCATTTGAAAAGAAAATAAGTCATCTTTTGTCAAGGTGTGCAATCTGTATTCCTCAGCAGAGTCTATCCTATTCATGATGCTGTCAGGAGCTGCTGGATTCTAAGCTTTTGCCCTCTTGGTCGGCCACGGACTGAGCACGCCACCAGGGCTCCTGCTGCTTCTTCTCCGGTCTCTGGGAACTTTGCTTCGTTACTGTTGCTACTTTGTTGTGTGGTGCTACTTTGTCGTGTGGTGCCCCCCCCAACTTTGCTTCATTACTGTTGCTACTTTGTCGCATGTTGCTACTTTGTCACGTGTTGCTACTTTGTAGTGTGTGGCGCAGGTGCTCAGCCCGTCAGTTTCCTCACTGTGCGCCTCCCCAGTAGCACGCTGTTACTCTTCCCCTGCGTTCCACAGACGTTGGGAGTACGGCCTCGGTTTCCTTTTGTTCGCATCTGTCTGACCTGCCTTCAAATGAATACCCTTCTGTTTTCAGTTTTGCTTAGCAACTTGGCCTTACGTGTCTCTTAAGGACAGTGTGACTCTGCTCTGTGGACCAACCCGGGAATCTTTCTGATAGGTCAGTTGGGCCTGTTTACATCTGACACATACTTGGTCTTACTTCTGAAATATTTAGATTTTTCTTTGTTTCCTGAAGTTCTCTACTCTGTGGTCTGTTTTGTTTGCTTTGGTTCTCCTGATGTTTAAGAGGGTTTATATGTTGCTGGAGTCATAGCTCCTACAACTGTAGCTTCACACGGCAGCTTCAGTTCTTACTTCTTTAGACCCGATCTTCTTTATTCTTTGCCGTGACCAAGGGCACAGTCAGCACAGTTCCTTCTTCCCTTCTCCTCCTTTCTGTCCCCCCACCCGTTTTGAGTTTGCAACATCGTGTTAGCACGCCTCAGCGCTTGCCCGTGTGCATGTGATTTGGTCGCTAGATTCACCATCTCTGAATGATATCCTTTAACACCAAGAAAACATACGTGACACAGTTGTTTCTTCTTTGCAGTCTTTCTCCAGAGATGTGATTGCTTCTCGTTTTTTCAAAGCTCTGACAGAATGGTCGGTCCTAGCGAAAGTTTTCCATTTTGCTCCACTTGGTTCCCCGTTTCCAGTTTTGCCGTCTGGGGTTTTTGGATAGAAGCCATGGCTGCTCCTCTTTGTTGCTCGTAGTTGGACATGCTTGCTTTCCCCTCTCGGGTGTTAGCGTGAGTTCCAAGGTGGGGACAGGGTGGCAGTGCACAGGGTTGGGGGGCAAGGCGTGCAGGGTGACCTTTCCGATTCACAGGCAGAGGGTTTCCCTTTCATTGCCTGGGATGCATGGGACACCCTGCTTCTCCCGGCAGAGCCCTGCTCGCTCTGTGTCCGGTCCCATGTTGGAAATGAGCGGTTTTGCACTTGAGGTTGAGTCTTTTTCCTTCAAGAACTTTCTTTTGGTTGGTCTTTCCAGCTCTGTGTCACTGAGTCCTCCAGCTACTCACTGAGATTCTTTTCACTTTTCTTATGTGGCTTCTGCCCAATCCCAGTAGCTCTTGACCACTTTACACATATTTTGGGGCCTTGTGTACATTTGTCTTTCCGTTTCCCTGAAAATGCATAAGCACATTCTTTTGTTCTCCAGCTTGCTTTTGTACCTTCTCAGGAAGAGGGAAATCTGACTTGTGCAGCCAACTTCAACCCTGAAGTCCAGTGAGGCCTTGACCTGGCTGTTCGCTCAGCGTGAATGGGGAGTCAGGGGAGGTGTGGGGACCAGGGTTCTTTTTGCAAGTTTTAGGAGTAGAAAGTGATCCCGATAGCTCACCCTGAGTTCCGAGGGCCTGTGGGACACTGGGTGTGGATGTTGAGTGGTCAGTCTTCTGTACAAATCTGGAGCTCAGGGAAGAGGTAGGAATCAGAGGCAAAGCTCGTTTGATTTTACTGCTACTTCTGCCTTTATTGCGAGCTTGCTGTGTTTCAGGGAAGCATAAATATTATCTCACGCAGTTCTAACGAGAAAACGGCTCAGGGCTGTGCTGTCACGCTGCCGGTGGCGGCAGAACTGACATTGACCCAGGTTTCGCCGACACTGAGGTCTGCTTGTCCCTGAGCCGTGGAGCCTGCACTGTGGGCTCACGTTACTTTGGTGTCTGGTCTGAGTTTGAAGATGAGGCAGCATATTCTGCTGCGCTTCCTCCTGAGTCAGCAAGAGTAATACATCTCAGTGTCTCAGCCGAGAACTTGGGCATTGTGGGCAGACCAGAACCTACTGTGGGGGGACGGTGAGCTTGTGGTTGAACGGTGCTGCGCTGGGCTGTCGCCACATGACCCAGGTGGCGTAACGTACACACCGTGCTCGGCTCTGGGCTTCACCTGGCGCATCCTAATGCACGGCATTGTGCCCACGTGTGTGCCGGGGTCAACACCATGCACCAGACACGTGCCAGTAACACCGAGGTGTGGGTTTGGGATGGTGACACAACAAGAAATGGTAAATGTTAAAAAGAGACCTGTCCCATTGCGATGACATTTGTCTTTGCTACCAGGCGGGCCAGATAGAAATGGGTGTTGTAGAAATGGTGACGAGACACTGACGTTCAGAAGTCCTGCTCTTCCACCGTGCATGTGTGTGTGTGAGTACGTGTATGTACGAGTGCGAGTGCGTGTGTGTGCGAGTGCAGGCTTGAAAGAAGTTGATCACAGTGTAGAAATGCAAAAATACTTTTAAAATTCATGTCACCTAGATGTGTGTGAAATTACAGTAGGTCAGTATTCCGTTAATTATGCTTTTTAATATTTTATTTTCAAATAAAGAGTGGTATTGCCATTTCCATGTCTAGTAGGTGCCACACTTCAGGACGGAGAATTACCTTAGGTGATATGATTAAATGGGCTAAGAAACCCAAAATACTGGTGACAAGGTCTGAAATGTGGTGAATTTTACGAGGGCATGCTGTTTTTATCGTTACCAACAGCATGATTGGCATTACAGATGAAAGGGCTGGTGTTTGGAGAGGCAGGGTAACGTGCCCCAGGCTGTCACCCAGTAGCTAGGAGGACGATGGGTCCTTACGGAGCTGTTATGACCCCGAAGCCTAACATTCACTGTCCCGCTTTCAAAAGTTACCGTGAGAGCATAATCAACCAACAGTTCCCCGACATTTACGAAAATAGGAGACCAGAGAGTGTGACAGAGGAACCAGACAGCGGCAGGTCGGCGAGGACTCCAGAAGGCGAGTGAGGACAAAGGCGGCTGTGCGCCCGCGGCCTCCTAGGCTGCGGGCTGCGCCCGGGCGTGCCCAGGGCAGGCGAACTCCGGCAGAGTGTGAGTACCGACGAGAACTGGCGCACAATGGGGGCCGGCACCATCAGTGGGAAACAGGAGCCCCGTCTGAATCCAGGGCCGGGGCGCCGGTGACGGAGTGAACGCTGGAGGCCCGGCACCCGGTGGGCCGGCAACAGACTCCGTGGGAGAGAACTGACTCCCCCCTCCCCGTCTAGGCAGGCAGGTTAATACTGGGCAGAGAACTGTGGGCTTAAGTTAACGTAAAGGGTGGCAGCTGCGGACTCTGCGGTCACCAGCCCGTCAGCCCGCCAGCCCGGGGGGATTTAAGAAGGACACTGTCATTGCTGGTCTTTTGAGATGAGGCTGGGCCGAGAGACAGGCCTTGTGGAGAAGTCTCTGTTGGAAAGTGAACTGAGGGGCTCTAACACCACAGCTTGCCTCCAACCACCCAGCAGCCATCCAGGGGAGGGGTGGGAACCCCTGGGTCCCGCCACGGGACTGAGGAGGACGGTGCCCGATACCCAGCCTCGGGGTGGGGGGGGGTGCGCGACCACAGACCAATCGGCAGCCTGCTCGCGTGCCTGCAAACCTGCCCTCAGGGACGCTGCAACCAGAAAAACCGGTTTGGACAGTTTGAAACCAACAAAGGAAGGTGCTTCCTCTTTTTTTCCTTCTCGCGTGTGTGTGTGTGTGTGTGTGTGTGTGTGTGTGTGTGTGTGTGTGTGTGTTTTCCCTTCCCCCCCTTTTTTCTCTCTCAGCCTCTTTTGTAATTAATCTTATAGCCTGTAAACTGTATTGTTGCTCTATCTTTCAATACTCTGTCCTTCATTTCTTTTCCTTTTTGTCCGGTTTTAGTCCTTCTGTTCTTCCCAAATTTTCCGCTTATTCCCCTTTTCTCCTGACTTTTGAGTGTGTGTGTGTGTGTGTGTGTGTGTGTTGGATTGTTTGTGTGTTGTGTAGTTGTCTTTTGAGGTGTATTATTATTATTTTTGTATTATTCTTACTCCTTTTTTCATTTCAAGAATATCTTTGTATCCCACCTCTTTCTGCACAGGTTTTTTAGTCCTGGCTGGGTATACTGTACTATCTGTTAGGTTCCCACGGCTCCTTCCTCCACAGTGTTTTGCTGATTTTCTATACTTCACGTGCTTTCCTTTGCTATACTACCCAAGCTCTATAACCCCCATTTAGACAGATCACATAGAATCTATCACGTGAGTGTTGCTCTAATATTATTGTAAATAAGAGCTGTTCTGTACAACAGTAATACTTCATAACACATCTCTGGGACCTTAGACCACCTCACAGGTGCCTGAATTCGATTACTCTATTTACTGACGTGCTACACCCAGTTACTAACCTGTACTGTCACCTTACCTCAAATCTGACCACCCGCAACCACACTGCTTTCTAGATACAATTCACAAGCCCCCCCTTCTTAACAAGACACTTAACTTATGCCCACCCTTTCGTACAAGTGGCAAGCTGAGTTGAAGAGCATGGTTAACTCTATACATAGCCTAAAGATTGTCTATTTCTTCTCTGCCCACTGTGTCTGTTAATAACATAAAATAATCTTCTGCTATCATAAACCATTTTGCCTCCCCCCCAACTGATCACACACGCACAATAAAGGAAGGAGTAGGTGGAAGCGGAGAACACCAAGATACCTGCAGGAGACTGCACTGGTGACTTTCACAGGTATCCTACCACAGAAGTTCACACCATAAACCCAGCGAACCAGAACAGATCAATTTAAGAAGCGGAGGACAACAAGAAGAGTATCACAAACAATGGGAAGACAAAGAAACAATCCCAAAATGAAAGAAAAGGAGGAAGCCTCAGAAAGAATGTTAGATGAAATAGAGGCAAGTCAACTATCAGATGTGGAATTCAAAGCACTGGTCAGAAGGAAATTCAAAGAGCTTACAACAAGCTACCAGAAACTACAGGGGAGCTACAGTGAACTCTCTGCAAACTATACCAACATGAAAAAGGAAACAGAAACCATCAGTAAAGGCCAAGAGGAAATGAAGAATACAATTTCTGAACTGAAGAGCACAGGAGAAGGTATGAAGAATAGAATCGATATGGTGGAAGATCGCATAAGTGAGATTGAAGACAGGTTAGAAAAAATCTCCCAGACGGAACAAGGGAAAAGAGAATCAGAAAAAATGAAGAGAATTTAAGAGACATACAAGACAACATGAAACGTAATAATATCCGAATAATAGGAAACCAGAAGGAGAGGAAGAGGAACAAGGGATAGAAAACCTACTTGAAAGAGTAATAACGGAAAATTTTCCTAAGTTGAGGAGAGATAAAGTTGCACGGATCCAGGAATCGCAGACAGTCCCAGGCAGGTGGAACCCAAAGAGGCCTACTGCAAGACACATCATCATTAAAATGGCAAACCTCCAAGACAAAGAGAAAATCCTAAAGGCAGCAGGGGAGAAAAAGGAAGTGACATACAAGGGGGTCCCAATAAGGTTGGCTACTGACTTCTCAATGGAAACATTCCAAGCAAGAATAGAATGGCAAGAGATATTCCAAGTAATGAGAAACGGAGGCCTACAACCAAGGCTACTGTACCCAGCAAGGCTCTCAATCAAGATAGAAGGCCAAATAAAGAGCTTCCAAGACAAAAGAAGTCTAAAAGAATATGCTTCCACCAAACCAGCTCTACAAGAATTACTAAAAGGGCTGCTTTAAGGAAAGGAAGGAAAAGAGAGAGATGGAGAGGGACACAGGTACATAAATGGCAATGAATAAGTACCTTTCAATAATAACCTTAAATGTAAATGGATTAAATGCACCAATTAAAAGACACAGAATAGCTGAGTGGACAAGAAAGCATGACCCACACATATGCTGCCTACAAGAGACCCACCTCAGGTCAAAAGACCATCACAGACTAAAAGTGAAAGGATGGAAACAAATTTTCCAAGCAAATGGACAAGAAAAAAAGGCCGGGGTAGCAATCTTCATATCAGACAAAATAGACTTCAAAAACAGGGCCATAAAGAGAGACCCAGAAGGTCACTTCATATTGTTCAAGGGAAGAATCCACCAAGAAGACATTAACATCGTAAATATATATGCACCCAACATAGGAGCACCC